>NC_081182.1:101703474-101990974 GCF_029867415.1 Vicia villosa
ATAGAGTGTAAGTCCCAACACCTTCTTCTCTTCTTAGCTTGTTTTCAAAACTCTATTTTCAAAATCTTCTTTCTGTTTTCAAAAACATTCTTCTGGTATTTGAAGGGGATTATTCCCGGTGAAACTCTTCAGATACCTATGTGACCTATGTCCATCTTCACTTCTTCTGTTTTCAAAAACCATTAACTGTTTATCATATATATATTCAACTGTTATCCATCAATTACTGGTAAGGCTTTGTACATACTTCTTCAAAGGCCTCCACTCCATCCAGGTTAGGCTTTACAAGCTTTCCATTTACAGTCTTTATTTAAATTACTGTCAAATATAAACTGTGCATATATTTGTTTAGAACTACGTCTGAGTGTAAACCTTAGGACAGTTAAACTATATATATATATATATTATAGGAATATGGCCTAGGATTGAGAATGTCTTCCCGGTGAAGGCTCTTTCCTAATTAGAGATCTGTAGTTCAAACCCCCAAGATGAATTATTCCCGGTGAAACATCTTGGCAAAAACCTTAGAATCCAAAAAAATAGGACACATCCACCCAAAGAGGAATTATTCCCGGTGAAACCTCTTACCCATTTGCTTAAAGCCAAAATAAGTTCAAAACTACATAGCTTTCTCTTGTGCTATAACAAGGACCCTCGATGACCCTCGATTAGCCTCCTCTTGGGCTTTGTACAAGGACCCACAGGCTTCTTAAAAGCATTTCCAGCTTCCTCTTGAGCTTGTACACAAGGACCCATCAGGTTTCTTACAAACATAGGAACAGGTCTTTAGTCACCTTTTAACATACCCTGGTGAGTTTCTTCCAATTTAAACCAGACTTTAAACAAGCTAAGTTTGTCTCAATTTTACATTGAGTACACCTTTTGGAATGAGAGACATGGACAGTCTCTGTCACCCTTATCTTCATCAATCTTCCTTAGCAGAGTCTAGGATCCATGTTTGCTTATCCTCAGCAAGAGTCAGCCTTCATCTTGGGCTTTAAACAAGAAGTCTCCACTAGATAATCTTTTTGCCATTCATTTTAATAAAAACCCCTGGAAAGGGTTAGCCTCCAAAATCACTTCTTCAAAAACCAAAGATTCATTTCTCTTAGGAGATAATTTCCCCAAAAGAGTCAAAACCCCTAGAAAGGGTCAGCCTCCAAAAAACATGACAAAAATCAGTCTTTTAACAGACAATTTCTCCAGCTGAGTCGAAACCCCTGGAAAGGGTTAGCTTCCAAAAAAAATCAGTCTTTCTAAATAAATCCTTCAATAGAGTCAAAAATCCAACAAAAAAATAGTTAGCCTCAACCTTGGGCTTCATACAAGGCACCAAAACAATAAAACTCCCCTGTTAATAGTCAGCCTCAACCTTGGGCATTGTACAAGGCAGATAATAGAGTCTCCCCTAGTAAGTCCTTCATTGTTCAGTAGCCACAACCTTGGGCTTTGTACAAGGCAGATAAACCATATGTCGTGTGTCAAAGATTCCTAACATCTAGGATCTTTTCCCATAGAGTCATCCATACTCAGTTTATTTAAGAGTCCGCCACAACCTTGGGCTTCATACAAGGCAGAAAATAATATTTCCCCTAGTTAGAGTCAGCCTCAATTCTGGGCTTTGTACAGAACACCAAATAAAACCCATCAAAATAGATTTTCCCTAAGTAGAGTCAGCCTCAATTCTGGGCTTTGTACAGAACATAAAAATCCCTTGTAAATTAATCCCCAGTGGAGCTTTCTCCCAGAGTCATAATAATAATCAATCAATCAAAAAGCCTCAAGCTTGGGCCTCATGCAAGCCAGTTAAAAATCAAATCTTTTATACAGTAGATAGACATAGCTTATCTCTATAGAGAGATGTTTCTTCTATCTCACCACATTCAAACAAACAAACATTACATTTCATTTCAATTTCAATCAAGTCTCCCATTTAGGATTTTGAAAGACATGCTCTGGCACATCCCCAGACTTGTACACTTTCCCTAATTTGGACGAGCATCTTTCTTTCATTCTAGAGATACTAGCATACTTGCAAACACCCAAGTAAGGTCACTCTCTTAATGAAATGAATTCAATCATTCTGCCACTCTTTTAAAATGTTTGTGGTGGAATAGTAGAAATACCTCTCTATAAAGATGACTTCATGTCTCTTTACTGTAAACAGAGATTTAATTCAAGCTTCAACCTTGAGCTTCAAGCAAGGCACCCAAAAAATAATTAATAATTAATTAGTTCCCCGAACTACATTAAGCTCTGACTTCCATTAGGGATATGTAGGCATGAGTTTCACAAGGAATCTCAGCGAGCTAATAAAATACCAAAAATAGTCAGTTTGTCTGTCTGTCTTTCTTTTATTCAATTAAATTCCTTCTCCTAACACAAAGGAGAAACTTTCCCAATCATTAGCAGTAAACACATTTAGACACAGAGAAGGTTCCTGTAGAGTACTACAGATATGTAGGGTGTTTAAACACTTCCCTATGTATAACCGACCCCCCAAACTCCAGAATTTCTAGTCTAGGTGAAATCCCCACACTTAGCAAACTCCTAGGGTTTAGTTGAGATCTTTTTTCCCCTTTCCTACTCGTAGGACAAATAAGAAAGTTCGTGTGATATCGTAGGAAGAACTGAAATAAAATTCCTCCCACCACGGGCGCATTCTCCTTCCAAATTTCGCGTGAAGGGTGTAGCGTGCCGTCCTCTTAAGTGAAACGGGGAGGTAAAAAAAAACGACACCATAGAAAAATGGCGACTCTGCTGGGGATATAAGTGTTAAAAACCTTGGTTTTTCATCCAAACCAATGGTTGACCTGTTGCTGGTCCAGCCCCAATGAGGAATTAGGGATGCCAAATTCCCCCTCAAACAAGAGAGGTCATGCCTAACCTCTGTGTCATATCATGTGTTTGTTGCATATATATTTGTTTATTTTGTTTATTCTGTATCGGGAAAAGGGCTTGATTCACCCTTGTGGTGAGAAATCCTATACCCGGATTTGAGTGCAACATAAGATAGGATGGAGGATGTCTTCCCGGTGAAGACCCTCTAATCTTGGTTTCCAATTCTACTCTTGGGATTTGCCTGGCTGGTTGTGATTAACTGCGCCACTGCATTCCGAGACTGATTTGTACCAGGAGGACCTAGAAACACATTAACCCCACTTAAAGCCTTTTTTAGGACGTAGAGCGGTGATTACGGAAGTAATTGTCACGCAGATACTACACTCAGAGAAAACTCTCTTATAGATACCAGTCAACGTATCTTTAAGGTTGAGCAAAAACTCTGAGACCCCTAGAACCCGTTCTACAGGTACAAAAATCCTTATCCTTAGTTTACCATTGGGGCGAGGTTTGCGTTTTGACTTCATGACCACTATACCCTTCTGCGCCATGTTTGTTTAAAACCTCTTGTGTGTGCATTCATGCATTCATGCATCATTCATTAATAACAACTAAAAACAAAAGAGTCTTTTTCGAGTCGTTTTTCAAGGAAACTAAATAACAAACGTTTTGAACTTCATAGAAAGAGAGAAACAGAGAAAGGACTTAAGGATCTATACCATGGATTACGGAAGAAAGAGAGCTAGGAAATACACCTTCAAGATTCCCCAGGTCGAGGAACTGGAAAAGCTCGGAAAACTGGTGGTCAACCCCCAGGCTTTCAAGGAGAAGTATGGAAAACTTCTGCCTTTGCTCAATACCAACATTGTGGATGGGATCCTTCCCACCATGGTACAGTTTTACGATCCAACGTATCACTGCTTCACCTTTCCAGATTATCAGCTCATGCCTACGTTGGAGGAGTACTCTCGTCTGATTGGAATACCCGTGTACGCGCAAGATCCGTACTCCGGTTTGGAAAAGAATCCTGACGACATTATCATCGCTGCAACTACTCCTTTGAACGTAGTCGACATCAGAACTCATATGGTGAGTAGAGGAGGAATTCAAGGATTGCCCTCCAAATTCCTGTTTGATCAAGCTCAGTACTTCGTCAGCATCCAAGATATGAGCGCTTTTGAGGAAATCTTGGCTTTGCTTATCTACGGATTGTTTTTGTTCCCTAACATTAACGATTTCGTCGACATCGACGCAATTAAGATCTTCTTAATTGAAAATCCAGTTCCAACCTTGCTTGCGGATGCTTATCACTCTGTGCATTCAAGAAACCTGCAGCGAGGAGGATTAATCACATGCTGCGTACCGTTGTTATACGAATGGTTCGTTTCACACCTGCCAAAGTCTAGCACTTTCTGGAATATGAGGGATGGCCTTTACTTGTCACAGAAAATCATGTCCCTCACTCATACGGACATTGAATGGTGTAGTCCTGACAACGACGAAACCAAGATCATTTTTAGTTGCGGAAGTTTTCCCAACATACCCCTTATTGGAACTAAGGGAGGAATCAGTTACAATCCAGCTTTAGCCCGTCGTTAATACGGCTATCCTATGAAAAATATACCAAGTAACATCCAATTGGAGGGTCTGTTCTTCAAGAACATCGACGATCATGGCAACATGCTGAAAAAGGAAATTGTCCAAGCCTGGCGTTTTGTTCACAGCAAAGGGAGAAGATTGTTAGGAAAACATCTTTGCATCTCCCTGGATCCTTACCTTCAATGGGTACGCGTCAGAGCATTCAAGCTCAGGATGCCATATCAACATCAAGAACCCACTCCCCTAAGGGAACCAATATACCTTTTCTCCACCAATGTTGAAAAATTACAAGCAGCATTAAACAAGGTATGCCAAGAAAGGAATGCTTGGAGGAACAAGTATCGAATCGTCAACACGGAAAACGTTGAGATTCATAACATCCTAAGAAGGAAGGATGAGTTACTTGAAGTGCTCGATCGAAAAGTGTCACAAACGTCACTTTCTCATCATATCCCTCCTGCTTCCTGGATCATCGATCAGCTCACGTCAGAGAACGCTCAGCTCAAGAAACAGAAGAAAATGTTAGAACGTGAAGTCGGCTCTTCGTCAAAGTTTTAGAGTCCTTTCTCTCAGTTTCTCTGTATTTCATTTTCAAAGTGTGTAAAAACGGCGTTTTCGCTTAATTAATAAAAGTTTGATGTTTCATAACGTAATTATGGTGTTTCCTTGAAAAATATTAACTTAATTGCATATCATACATCGCTTTAGTCGTACGCACTGACACGAGAATTGTCGCGGATCTAATACTCACTTTCCTTTCTCCAGAAAGAGAGGAGGAGAAGGAGGTGAACCAAGACTTTCAAGCTGTCTCATCCATACAACACTCGTTCAAGTCGCAAGAAAAGAATGGAAGACTTTGAGCAAGAGAATGGAGAACTCAGAGAAGAGGTTAATACTCTCAAAGATGCTATTGAAAGACTCAATAGTATGGTAGAAGCCCTGGTAGTTGCACAGAATCGACCAACGCCAGAAGAACTGCAAAGGACTGTGGTTTCCGAGATTGTTTCTACTCCTATTCCTCAGTATACCATGCCACCCAACCGACCTTGGGGCATGCCGTATAACTTTATTCCAGAAGGGTACATACCCCCAGTTTCTGAAGTTCCAAGAGCTACAATGGAGATGCAACCGCCGGAGGGTTACAAACCTCTGGAAATTGAAGTTCCAAGAGCAACGGCAATGGGTTTCACACAACAGAATGCTGAGATTCCAAGATCTGCTGTCATGGTTTCTCCACAGCCCATTATGCATACTTTTCCTCCACAGGGCGGACAAGTATATCATCATGCTCCCAGTGAGGACGCTGGCCTGTATGAAAGATTGGACGAGTTCCAGGAACAGTTTCTGCAAATGCAGAAGGAACTCAAGACTCTTCGAGGACAAGATCTATTTGGAAAGAATGCTGCGGACCTCTGTCTGGTTCCAAATGTTAAGATTCCTCACAAATTCAAAGTACCAGATTTCGAGAACTACAAAGGAAATTCATGCCCACAAAGTCACCTCATAATGTACGCTCGAAGAATGTCAACTCAGACTGATAATCAACAATTACTCATTCATTATTTTCAAGACAGCCTGACTGGTGCTGCACTCAAATGGTACATGAACATGGACAGTTCAGAGATTCGTACTTTTCGAGACCTCGGAGAGGCCTTCGTCAAACAGTATAAGTACAATCTGGATATGGCTCCCGACAGAGATCAACTCCGGGCCATGACTCAAAAGGAAAGAGAAAGCTTCAAGGAATACGCTCAGAGATGGCGTGAAGTTGCTTCTCAAATTTATCCACCACTTGAAGAGAAGGAAATGACAAAAATCTATCTCAAAACTTTGAGTCCATTTTACTACGGACGAATGGTTGCAAGTGCACCAAGTGACTTTACTGAGATGGTAAACATGGGTGTACGTTTAGAAGAAGCAGTTAGGGAAGGACGCTTGAACAAAGAACCAGAATCTTCTATTGGTCCAAGGAAGTATGGAAGTTCTTTCCAGAAGAAAAAGGATCAAGATGTCAGCAATGTCTTGCACAAAATCAAGAAGAAATTTCAACCTCAAGTTGCAGCAATAACTCCGGTTGTTAACTCAGCACTAGCTTATCAACCTCAGGTCTCGCAACAACAAATTCAACAAAGGTCGCAGCAACCTCAAGAGCAGGTTCGACCTCCAAATTAAAACAATCGGGCTCCAAGGTATCCTGCCTTTGACCCCGTACCAATGCCGTATGTGGAATTGTTTCCAACATTACTGGCGAAAGGACTCATTCAGACAAGGAGTCCTCCAAATCCTACAAACAGTTCCTCACCATGGTATAAGGCTGACCAATCTTGTCCCTATCATCAGGGGGCACCAGGTCACAATATTGAGAACAGTTTCTCTTTCAAGATTGACGTCCAACGATTAGTGAAGAGCGGAATGCTATCCTTCAAAGATACTAGTCCAAACGTCCAAGCAAATCCTTTGCCGCAGCATAAAGAAGCTTCAGTAAATCTGATAGATCAACACCCTAACGTCATTCAAATCTACGACATTCGTCAGATAGGGGAAAATCTTGTCAAGATGCACGCTAAACAAGCTGGGTACGGCCATGTACCACCTCACAACTACTTCACATGCGATATTTGTCCAAAGAATAATCAAGGATGTGTCGTAGTTCAAGCTGCATTACAAGAACAAATGGACTTAGGATGGATTCAACATATCCGAGTCAGGACTGGACATGACATCAACATGGTTCAAGGATGTCCAGGAGAATACAAAATCTACAAAGTTGAAGATCTCGAAGGATCGGTAGTCAGGTTCCATAAAACTTTAAATGGACTTGCCTACTTTGGAACGGATTTCCATCCTTACAGTAGATGCAAAATTTGTCGAAGAAATTCACAAGGATGTTTGCATGTTCGCAACGACATTCAAAAGCTGATGGATGACAATACCATTACTGTTCTTGCCAACAGAGAAGATGACGAAGTCTTTACCGTATCTCCTCAAATTAATCAAGTTGAACCAATGCAAGTTAAGTATGATAGCAGGAAGACGGCAGTTGCTCCGCTAGTCATCTACTTACCAGGTCATGTACCGTATGAGTCTAGCAAGGCTATACCATACAAGTACAATGCTACATTCATTGAAAATGGTAAGGAAATACCATCACCGTCTGTTGTCAACATTGCTGATGTTAGTCGAGTCACCAGAAGTGGACGAGTCTTCAACAGAACAACAGAAAATGTGGATAAACCTTCGGAGGAAGTACCACATAGGCAAGACAATCATCCGACCAATGCTGTTCAAGCGAAAGAAAATGATGAGATCTTGAAGTTAATCCAGAGGAGTGAATACAACATTGTAGATCAATTGCTACATACTCCGTCTAGGATTTCTGTCCTTTTCCTGCTATTGAGTTCTGAAGCTCATAGGGAAGCTCTACAGAAAGTTTTGGAACAAGCTTTTGTATAACCTGGCGTCACAATAAGCCAATTCAAGAACATCGTTGCCAACATCTCCGCCGGAACTAACCTAAGTTTCTGTGACGAAGATCTTCCTGAAGAAGGAGTAGACCATAATCTTCCACTTCACATCTCAGTTGGCTGCATGGGTGATACACTCACAGGAGTCCTAATAGACAATGGGTCCTCTCTCAACGTCATGCCGAAATCAACATTTTCAAGATTATCTTTCGAAGATTACCCTCTAAGAAAAAGTCATGTCATCGTCAAAGCATTTGATGGATCAAGAAAGTCAGTTTTTGGAGAGGTAGATCTTCCCATAACTATTGGACCTCAGACGTTCAAAATCACTTTCCAAGTCATGGATATTCCAGCACAATACAGTTGTTTGCTAGGTCGCCCGTGGATTCATGAGGCTGGGGCAATTACTTCAACACTTCATCAGAAAATGAAGTTCATAAGAAATGACAAATTGGTAACCGTATGTGGAGAACGAGCTCTGATCGTCAGCCACCTGTCATCATTCTCCGACATAGAACCAAAAGAAGTTGTTGGAACTAAATTCCAAGCACTTTCCTTGGATAAGGAAAAAGGAAAGGAGAAAGCAGCGTCTATTTCTTCCTACAGAGATGCAATCCAAGTTGTAAAGGATGGCACTACCAGTGGTTGGGGGCACATTAATATTCCTACCAACAACAAGAACAGAACAGGAGTTGGATTCTTTCCAACATCATCAAAGACTATTCCAGGAATTGAGGTAGTTCTTCCAATTCAAGAAACTTTCCGCAGCAGAGGTTTTCTTCAACCTGTTCAACAAACTGTCAATACCATCGGTACGGAAAACACCGATGAAGAGGAATGGCTATCCTATCTTAACAAAGCAGGATACATATCCCTATCAGAGTCTGATTCACCTTGCTGTTATCCGACTAAAGGATCTGAAAATAAGACTCAACCAAGCAGTGACGAAGTTACAAATAGCTTCACCACCAGAAGTCATGGTTCATCAGAAGAAGTTCCTCCTATCCCCGAAGAGACTTGGGATACATTAGGAGAACCAAGCGGAAAATTCGACTACATGGTGAAATACTCCGCTCCTGAAAGTTCAAGAGTCTCTCTTGAATACATTGTTCCAACTAGATGGAACATTGATTATGAGTACCTCTCTTAGCCAAAAGAGATGTATAACCCTTGCTATTCATCATCATCGACTTGTGAAATCATCATTGAGGATTATATCCCCAAGTCACCTCCCGAGGCTACGGATCTAGAGTTCACATATCTAGTCAATGCCATCTTGGGAGAAGAGCAAGACCAAAATACAGAAGAGGATGATCTCGAAAGTGTCTCCGACAACGAGTCTCTCCATTCAGAAGATTGGAAGTTTCCTCAAAAGAAAGTCCGACATACTCCACTTGGAAAGGGGTATGCTCACACCGCTCAGTCTGCTGAAGTAGAAGAAGATCGTCTGAGTGTTGCAAAGACAGTGGTTGGTAAATCAAGACCTACCACAGGCCAGCTTAAGCCTAAGGTTCCAGATTACCTAGTGCACAATGGGGTTCGCCACTATTGGACAGCTGTTGAAGTTACAACTGTTGTTCGCACTCCTAAGTAGGAACTTTCACCGTTATTTTGTCCTCTCACCATAGCCCAGGGTGAAAGAGATGTTTCATAGGGCTTTGCATTTTACTATTTCTTAGGAAAATGTCCCTCTTTGCTTCGCCCAAAGCAATAGAGTTTTGTTTTATAGGGTCTTTGTTTCAAGAAATGACTGTCAATAAATAAAAATGTCATTCTGTTCCTTCGTTTAGTTTTCCCTTTTCTTTTTTCGGAAATTGGTAATCCTAAAAAAAAAACACCCTTAAAAAACATCAAAAAAATTCCATTAACTGCATACACCGAGTCTTCCCTCGTTGTCTAAATAAAACTTATCACACATATGCAGATTAATCATAAAATACCCCGTTGAAACGAACGACCGTATGATTTCTCCAAGCTTTGAGTTTCCTGTATTTGAGGCAGAGGAAGAAGAAGACGAAGAAATATCAAAGGAAATTTCACGATTACTTCAACAAAAGGAAGAGGCCATTCAGCCATACAATGAGCCTCTAGAGATCATTAACCTTGGTTCCGATGGAAACAGAAAAGAGGTTAAGATTGGAGCTTCGCTCAGTTCAGAGATCAGAGAGAGTTTGATACAACTACTCAAAGAATTCTCAGATGTCTTCGCTTGGTCTTATCAAGATATGCCAGGGTTGGATACCAGTATAGTGGAGCATCACTTGCCATTAAAAGCAGAATGCCCTCCGGTCAAGCAAAAATTAAGAAGAACTCATCCGGAGATGGCCATGAAAATCAAAGAGGAAGTTCAAAAGCAGATCAACGCAGGTTTCCTCGTCACTTCAGAATACCCTCAGTGGTTAGCTAACATTGTTCCCGTTCCTAAGAAAGACGGAAAAGTCCGCATGTGCGTCGACTACAGAGATTTGAACAAAGCTAGCCCTAAGGATGATTTTCCTTTACCACATATTGATATGTTGGTAGACAGTACAGCAAAATCCAAAGTTTTCTCGTTCATGGACGGATTTTCAGGATACAACCAAATCAAAATGGCACCTGAAGACATGGAGAAAACAGCTTTCATCACCCCCTGGGGCACGTTCTGCTATCGTGTTATGCCTTTTGGACTAAAGAACGCAGGGGCAACTTATCAAAGAGCCATGAATACGCTTTTCCACGACATGATGCATAAAGAAGTGGAAGTCTATGTGGACGACATCATTGCCAAATCAGAAAATGAAGAAGATCACATACAGAATCTGACAAAGTTATTTCAACGCTTACGGAAGTTTCAGCTTCGCCTGAACCCCAACAAGTGTACCTTTGGTGTCTACTCAGGAAAACTCCTTGGTTTCATTGTCAGCAAACGAGGAATTGAAGTAGATCCAGACAAAGTCAAGGCAATTCAAGAAATGCCTTCACCCAGAACCGAGAAACAAGTTAGAGGATTTCTTGGACGTCTGAATTACATCTCGAGATTCATATATCTCATGACTGCAACTTGCGCTCCTATTTTCAAACTTCTACGGAAAAATCAAAGTTGCGTCTGGACAGACGATTGTCAGAAAGCGTTCGACAGCATTAAAGAATATCTGCTCGAACCACCCATTTTGTCTCCTCCAGTGGAAGGAAGACCTTTGATAATGTACTTAACCGTCTTAGAAGACTTCATGGGTTGTGTCCTTGGACAGCAAGACGAGACAAAGAGAAAAGAGCATGCCATTTACTACCTAAGCAAGAAATTCACTGACTGTGAATCCCGCTACTCCATGCTCGAGAAGACGTGTTGTGCTTTGGCCTGGGCTGCCAAGCGTCTCCGCCAGTACATGATTCGACATACTACTTGTTTGATCTCTCATATGGATCCAATCAAGTACATCTTTGAGAAGCCTGCTTTAACAGGGAGAATTGCCCGTTGGCAGATGTTATTATCAGAATATGACATTGAGTATCACGCACAGAAAGCCGTGAAAGGAAGCATTCTAGCTGAGCACCTGGCTCACCACCCACTCAATGGTCATGAATCAGCCAGTTTTCGACTTTCCGGACGAGGACGTCATGTACCTCAAGATGAAAGATTGCGACGAGCCACTACCAGACGAAGGACCTGAGGTAGGATCCCAATGGGGCTTAATCTTTGACGCAGCTGTCAATGCTTATGGACGAGGAATTGGGGCAATCATTGTTACACCTCAGGGTACCCATATTCCATTTACTGGCAGATTAACTTTCAAGTGCACAGACAATGAGGCCGAATATGAAGCTTGCATCATGGGTCTCGAAGAAGCCGTGGATCTAAGAATCAAACACTTGGGTGTATACGGAGATTCTGCTTTGGTCATCAATCAAATCAAAGGAGAATGGGAAACACGCCAACCAGGGCTAATCCCTTACAAAGACTACGCGAGGAAATTGTTACCATTCTTCGACAGGGTAGATTTTTATCACATTCCTCGCGAAGAAAACAACTTGGCTGATGCATTAGCCACGCTCTCTTCCATGATTAGGATAAATCATTGGAATGACATTCCTCGGATCGATGTTATGCGCCTGGATAAGCCCGCTCATGTTTTCACAGTAGAAGCAATCATCGACGATAAACCGTGGTATCACGACATCAAGAACTTTCTTCAAAAGCAAGAGTACCCTCTTGGGGCGTCAAATAAAGATAGAAAGACTTTGAGAAAGTTAACTTGTAGATTCTTCCTGAATGAAGATGTTCTGTACAAGAGAAACTTCGACATGGTTCTGCTCAGATGCGTTGACAGAAAAGAAGCAGAAGTACTCATGAGAGAAATACATGAAGGTTCCTTTGGTACTCACACCAATGGACATACCATGACAAGGAAAATACTAAGAGCAGGATATTATTGGCTGACGATGGAGTCAGATTGCTACCAGTACGCAAAGAGGTGTCACAAATGTCAGATCTACGCCGATAGAATTCATGTGCCACCATCTCTTCTCAACATACTCTCTTCCCCTTGGCCTTTCTCCATGTGGGGAATCGACATGATTGGAATGATCGAGCCAAAAGCGTCCAACGGACATCGCTTCATCTTGGTAGCTATAGACTATTTCACCAAATGGGTTGAAGCAGCTTCATATGCAAACGTCACAAGACAAGTTATCGTCAGGTTTATCAAGAATCACATCATCTGTCGCTACGGCATTCCTAGCAAGATAATCACTGACAATGGGTCAAATTTGAATAACAAAATGATGAAGGAGCTTTGTGAAGAATTCAGGATTGAGCATCACAACTCATCTCCTTACAGACTAAAGATGAATGGAGCTGTAGAAGCAACTAATAAAAACATCAAGAAAATCATTCAGAAGATGGTCATCACTTACAAAGATTTGCATGAAATGCTCCCGTATGCTCTTCATGGTTACCGTACATCAGTACGTACTTCGACTGGAGCAACTCCTTTCTCCCTTGTATATGGCATGGAGGCAGTCCTACCTATAGAGGTTGAGATTCCATCGATGAGAGTCTTGATGGAAGCAAAATTAACAGAAGCCGAGTGGTGTCAAAGCAGATTCGATGAATTGAACTTAATCGAAGAAAAGCGCATGACAACTTTATGCCACGGTCAGCTATATTAACAAAGAATGAAGAAAGCTTTCGACAAAAAGGTGCGACCTCGCACAATCAAAGAAGGCGACCTTGTACTCAAAAAGATTCAATCTTTTCTCACAGATTCGAGAGGGAAATAGACTCCCAATTATGACGGCCCCTACGTGGTCAAGAGAGCTTTCTCATGAGGAGCCTTAATACTCACGACTATGGATGGAGAAGAATTCACCCGTCCTGTGAACGTCGACGCAGTCAAGAAATACTTCGCCTAAATAATTAAAAGAACAGCTCGCTAAGTTGAAAACTCGCAAAGAGCGACTTAGGCAAAAAAGAGCGTCTCGGTGAATCGAAAACCCGAAAGGGCGATTCAGGCAAAAGTTAGAGACATAAAAAAATAAATAATCAATCTCGGTAGACTTAAAACCCGAAAGGGGTAGTTTACGCAAAAGTTAGGGATACATGGCAAGTAACTGTGTTCAGGACAAACTTGATCATTCAAAAATCCATAGCGGAGTATTCATCAGCAGTAGGTCATCTCCTACGAAGCACGAATACAGCGCAACTCGGAGTGGAAGGGAAAGATAACGGTCGTCACGTTTCATCGTAGCCCTTTTCCCGAAAAATTACCAATTTCCAACTTTGTAAATACTCCATGGAATCAAGCATTTGGCTGATTACCATTCCATATATAATAATTTGAGCCTTGTGCTTTCTTTGCAAATCGAGTCTTATTCAGTTTCTTGAAATGCATTTTAAGTTTAAACAGTCATTTTTCTTGAAACAAATGTTTTCATAAAATAAAATGAATTTACTTGCAAAAAATAATAATAATAATAATAATAATAATAATAATAATAATAATAATAAAGGTGAAATTTCTTTCTAAGGTTTACAAACAATAGGAAGAATGCAAACAGTTGCTCCGAGAACGGTTGAGACTCCGGGAACCAAGATTTCCCCATGAGGTCGCTTTGCGAACATCTCCCGATGACGGATCTTCACTTCAATTCATATTACTCACTTCGGACAGCGGACAACTGATAACCAGGTATTACTGATAGAGTTCGAACTACAAGAAGAGGACATCTTCTGATCAACAAGATTCAAGTCGTATCATAGGATTTTACATCCGCGACAATTCTATTCACTTTCACTTTACATTTTATATTTGTCATAATATTCATGCATACATTATAACTGCATAGTCGAGTCAGGCTTTGATCATGTGAATGCCCGAGTCATTAAAGCATATACTCAAGATTCCCCTGCAAAGTTGTGAAAGGGTTTTTCTTCTTCATAAAGAAGGTTCATACACCCAAATTCCCCAAGCAAGTCAACAAATGGTAGTCTCCCTCAAAGAGATAGTTTGTTCACTTTTGGAATTCCCCAACTGAGAATCTTCTGCAGAGCGACGCTCGACAATCTTCTTCAAATAAGATAGTTTGTTTCGCATTTTGGAATTCCCCACAGGGTCGATGAGCAGTTCTCTTCTCCAAGAAGTGTGGATTCCCCGACATAATTGATAAGTGGTAGTGTTTCCTCCTGGAAAACAGTTTGGTATTTCCCCAGCAGGGTCAAGAGATGCCACTCTTCGTCAAAGGAAACAGTTTGGTATTTCCCCAGCAGGGTCAAGAGATGCCACTCTTCGTCAAAGGAAACAGTTTGGTATTTCCCCAGCAGGGTCAAGAGATGCCACTCTGCGTCAAAGGAAACAGTTTGGTATTTCCCCAGCAGGGTCAAGAGATGCCACTCTGCGTCAAAGAAAATAATTGGGAACCACACCAGCAGATCGACAAATGATCCCCAGCGGAGTCAGTGAATGGCAGTCTCTTTCGGCAAAAGACAGTTCACTCACTTTTTTGGACAAAAATAACGAATAGCAGCCTTCTTCATGAAGACAGTTCGTTTCGCTTAAAGATTCCTCAACAAAGTCAGCAAATGGCAGTCTCTTTCATCAGAAGACAGTTTGCTCACTTTCTTTCACGACAGGATCAACAAATGGCAGTCTCTCCCAGTAGAAGACGGTTTGTTCCCCTAGCAATTGGCAAATGACAGTCTTTCCCCAAGGAAAGACAGTTTGTCTGTTAAACATTCAAGAGATCGACAAATGACAGTTTCTTTAAACAGTTTATCTGTTTCTGGGATGTTTCATCCCCTTCAGAGTTGACAAATGGCAGTTTTCCTCCTAGGAAAACAGTTTGTTAATTCCCCTCAGAGTCGACAAATGGCAGTTTTCCTCTTAAGAAAAACAGTTTGTTGATTCCCCGGCATGAGTCGACAAATGGCAGTTTTTCCTCTTAGGAAAACAGTTTGTTGATTCCCTGGCATAAGTCGGTGAATGTTGGTTTTCACACCGAAAACAGTTCGTCCGCTTTCAAGCAAAGTCATTAGCCCCTCAAAAGATCATGAGGCCATATGACATTCTTTCAAAGACGTCAAGTCAAAAGGGAAGATGGTGAAGTTTCTCTACTACCATCAAATGGCGTCTCATCTCCAAGTGCTGATGAGAAGTTTGGTGAGGAAACAAACCTTTGAAGTTTCTCTACTACCATCAACTGGCGTCTCATCTCCAAGTGCTGATGAGAAGTTTGGTGAGGAAACAAACCTTTGAAGTTTCTCTACTACCATCAAATGGCGTCTCATCTCCAAGTGCTGATGAGAAGTTTGGTGAGGAAACAAACCTTTGAAGTTTCTTTACTACCATCAAATGGCATCTCATCTCCAAGTGCTGATGAGAAGTTTGATGAGGAAACGAACCTTTGGAAATTTTCTCTTTATCTGAGATATTGTCCAAACACGGCTGAGACCAGTTTCGAGATGCAGACATCCGAAACAAGGGGGAGGTTGTTTACCTTTTTCTAAATGTCAACACTTAGTTAAAGAAGACGGATTGAGCATTCTACACTGCCATCCATTCACCAGAGTCCACATCAAGTATTTCTACAGGAGTTTGTCTCCTCATCCCCCGCCAAGTGCGACAACGGGATCAAGTCATGCAAGGATTTTATCAATTACAACATCTCAGGAGCGCCCAAAATTCGGGTTCTTTGATATTTAAGTCTCTTTCACGCAGGAGAGATCGAGATATCAATCTCTCTCCCTCCAGATAAAAGAAACTTAAATAGGGGCATCTTTCATACCCTAATTTTTGACCCCCCTGAGATGACATATCTTCAGGATTTTCATCAGGTCAAAGCAAGCACCCAAAGCAGTCACTTCTTCATTTGGCATTTAATCAAGGATGTTCAAAGACAAGAAAACTCAGGCAAAGGATCAATCAGTAGAAGGATTAGTCTCTAACATAATCGTAGGACTCAAGACTTCATTTTTTCACCTATGATTGATTAGACACCCAGTCCTCTGAGTACAAATTTACTCAGGTCACCAGACTAGGGTTTTTGAGCCTATCAAGGACTGAAATCAGGGATCACCTTTGGGAAACCCTAAAAAGCTCCAGGAAATCTATTAAAGACTTCAATCATCTTCAAATGATCCATACAATAAGATCCACTGGACATCACACCTCAATTCAAGATCCACAGTCACCAATTTCATCTGGTCGACAATTAGGGTTTTTAACCTAATTCATCTGGATAGTTGACTTTTAATCAGGGCATGGATCCAAAACTCAAGACATGATTCAAGAACCTCTGCTACCTCAATATAACCCATTTACATCACTCATTTGAGGAGAAGATCTTAATTCCACACAAAAGTCCAAAATCTCACCTTATGTGGAAAAAGTCAACTATATGGGATCACCTTTGACTTTTAAGATTTTTGGTCAAACCATGACTTTCAAGGATCAATATCATCACTATATGGATATTAAAGTCATTTGACCAAAGAAATTCAAGAAGAATCTTCAAGGAGCAAAAAGTCGGGAATTAGGGTTTTTGAGGGCATTGTGGGAACTCAAAATTTCACCTACACAACTCAAAAAACTTCCAACATGAAAGTTGTAGATCTTGCAAAATAAAACAACATCTTACAATGGAACTTTTTTCAAAAGATCAATCATTTAAGAGATTTGGAAATTTTGAAGTTTTAGGTCATAAACACTTAGAAAATTTTCTAAGTGTTTTTAACCTAGTTTTCTTCCAACTTTGGCCTCATTTTTCACAAATTTGCCAAAGGATTCTGAAGGAACCATAAACTAATGATTTGAAGTAGATGTTTAAGGCTTTCCAAATTGTTTTCAACCTTCTCCAAATTCATTTTGAGCTAAGAGTTATGCTTGTTCAAAGTTGGCCTCATGAAGTGAAATTATAGGTCATGTACAATTTGAAACTTTGCAATTTTGTGCATTTTGCTTCACTAAGTGATGCTACACGACCTCTAATGCATCTGAAAACATTCCATGCATCCAAATTCATCATTGCATAAGGATTAGAGAAGATTCCCAAAAACAAAGGCATGTGATCATGTAATGACTGCATTTTTGAATTTATGGCAAATGATGAATCATCAAGGAATCTTGTTCTAAGCCAATTAGAACTCTCCTCTGAATCAGAAATGTTCCCTTAGATCATACAAGATCAATGGTTGGGGAAGCTAGCCCGAAAATGCATCATTGCATTTAGGATCTTTTCAAATTTTCTTCTTGGCTAAGAAACCAAACTCACTACACTAAGCAAGCTTGCTATGTTCAATTGCTCTGAGCCAATTGCCTATAAATAGAGGGCTCTTTCTCATTCAGAAAACACACCAAAGCAACATAATTCTTGCTTTCTCTCTTCTTTCTTCATACTTAAGGTTTTCAAAGGTTCTTTGGCAAGAAGACTTGGATTCTTCAAACCAGAGCTCTTCCTTTGGAATTAAGTATTCAAACACCTTAGGGGAGTCATTTAGAGGTGATCCAAACCTCTGAAACACTTCTGGGCGTGAAGAATCATCATCTTCACCTCTCACTTGGAGCTGTTGCAGTTGGGGTCGAGCAAGAAGTTCTGGGCACTTTCAGTCCAAGCCAGGCATCTCAACACCTTCCAAAGGAGTCATTGAAGCTATCTGGATCGTTACAACAGTTCTGTAACACCTTTTGATCAGAGCCAAATCTTCATTTTTCAGGTAAGTTTCAAAAGCTTCAAACTCTATAATTCACGCATGATAAATTTAAAATGAAGTTACCAGTTGGTTTCTGCACCTTCATAGATCATTAGCCCTCAATCAATTGCATCAAATCATGCATATATAGTATTTCATGTTTAATTCCAGTTTTAGGGTTCTTAGTGTTCATGCTTGCGAATTTTATGTTATACTAAAAATAAATAAAATTAAAGGACACCATCATGATCCTCGTCCAAAAACGAGCAAAATCCATCTTTACATCTTTGGATTTGGTTGAGAATTGAGAGAGATACGATTTCCAGAAATTCAAAAGCTTGAGGTTGAAGATGAAGATGGTGGCGCCATTTTTTTGAATTTCCCAGAAACGAGTTTATTTTATTTTGAATGATAGGTGTGTCACTTAAGAATTCATCGTAGTGTCCCAATGGTTACAGCGCGCGTCCAAACTCTTGCCATGCCTTAGGTCTGGGGTTCGATCCCCCCCTCAGACCTTTTGTCCATTTTATTTTTTTCAAATCTTTTTCATGCTTTGCTTTCACATATAATCACATGGGCACCTCTGCTAATCAGTCCACGCGCGTGGCTCAGTTGGTAATTGTTTTGTTGGATAACCAAGAGGGCGTGAGTTCAACCCTTGGTGAGACCAAACCATATTTTTTACTACTATTTTTCTTCCATTTTTTTCATCAAATTTACACAATTATTTAACCTATCAAATTAATTCATTTTCACTTCATTTTTCACACACTTGTTATTTAATATACCTATTTTATGAATAATCAAAAAAATCATAAAAATATTATTTATTTCATGTATTTTAATTAGGTTTAAAATAGTATGTTTTAAATGTTTTCTTAAATATTTTAAAATATATATTTTCATTTTGTTTTAACCTAATTACTTTGTGAATAATTTTATGATAAAACCCTAATTATTTAGGTCTTAATTAGGTATAGATTTCATCTTTGCCTTAATTAAGTTGACTTTTGTCAATTTGCAAAACTGTTTTCAATCTCCGATCAAACAGATGATTAAGGTTTTCAAACAACAAAACCTTATATCATTTCAATCATTTTCAACTGTTTCTCATAACAGTGAATCATTTTCAAGTGGGCCTCTAATAGAGTGTAAGTCCCAACACCTTCTTCTCTTCTTAGCTTGTTTTCAAAACTCTATTTTCAAAATCTTCTTTCTGTTTTCAAAAACATTCTTCTGGTATTTGAAGGGGATTATTCCCGGTGAAACTCTTCAGATACCTATGTGACCTATGTCCATCTTCACTTCTTCTGTTTTCAAAAACCATTAACTGTTTATCATATATATATTCAACTGTTATCCATCAATTACTGGTAAGGCTTTGTACATACTTCTTCAAAGGCCTCCACTCCATCCAGGTTAGGCTTTACAAGCTTTCCATTTACAGTCTTTATTTAAATTACTGTCAAATATAAACTGTGCATATATTTGTTTAGAACTACGTCTGAGTGTAAACCTTAGGACAGTTAAACTATATATATATATATATATTATAGGAATATGGCCTAGGATTGAGAATGTCTTCCCGGTGAAGGCTCTTTCCTAATTAGAGATCTGTAGTTCAAACCCCCAAGATGAATTATTCCCGGTGAAACATCTTGGCAAAAACCTTAGAATCCAAAAAAATAGGACACATCCACCCAAACAGGAATTATTCCCGGTGAAACCTCTTACCCATTTGCTTAAAGCCAAAATAAGTTCAAAACTACATAGCTTTCTCTTGTGCTATAACAAGGACCCTCGATGACCCTCGATTAGCCTCCTCTTGGGCTTTGTACAAGGACCCACAGGCTTCTTAAAAGCATTTCCAGCTTCCTCTTGAGCTTGTATACAAGGACCCATCAGGTTTCTTACAAACATAGGAACAGGTCTTTAGTCACCTTTTAACATACCCTGGTGAGTTTCTTCCAATTTAAACCAGACTTTAAACAAGCTAAGTTTGTCTCAATTTTACATTGAGTACACCTTTTGGAATGAGAGACATGGACAGTCTCTGTCACCCTTATCTTCATCAATCTTCCTTAGCAGAGTCTAGGATCCATGTTTGCTTATCCTCAGCAAGAGTCAGCCTTCATCTTGGGCTTTAAACAAGAAGTCTCCACTAGATAATCTTTCTGCCATTCATTTTAATGAAAACCCCTGGAAAGGGTTAGCCTCCAAAATCACTTCTTCAAAAACCAAAGATTCATTTCTCTTAGGAGATAATTTCCCCAAAAGAGTCAAAACCCCTAGAAAGGGTCAGCCTCCAAAAAACATGACAAAAATCAGTCTTTTAACAGACAATTTCTCCAGCTGAGTCAAAACCCCTGGAAAGGGTTAGCTTCCAAAAAAAATCAGTCTTTCTAAATAAATCCTTCAATAGAGTCAAAAATCCAACAAAAAAATAGTTAGCCTCAACCTTGGGCTTCATACAAGGCACCAAAACAATAAAACTCCCCTGTTAATAGTCAGCCTCAACCTTGGGCATTGTACAAGGCAGATAATAGAGTCTCCCCTAGTAAGTCCTTCATTGTTCAGTAGCCACAACCTTGGGCTTTGTACAAGGCAGATAAACCATATGTCGTGTGTCAAAGATTCCTAACATCTAGGATCTTTTCCCATAGAGTCATCCATACTCAGTTTATTTAAGAGTCCGCCACAACCTTGGGCTTCATACAAGGCAGAAAATAATATTTCCCCTAGTTAGAGTCAGCCTCAATTCTGGGCTTTGTACAGAACACCAAATAAAACCCATCAAAATAGATTTTCCCTAAGTAGAGTCAGCCTCAATTCTGGGCTTTGTACAGAACATAAAAATCCCTTGTAAATTAATCCCCAGTGGAGCTTTCTCCCAGAGTCATAATAATAATCAATCAATCAAAAAGCCTCAAGCTTGGGCCTCATGCAAGCCAGTTAAAAATCAAATCTTTTATACAGTAGATAGACATAGCTTATCTCTATAGAGAGATGTTTCTTCTATCTCACCACATTCAAACAAACAAACATTACATTTCATTTCAATTTCAATCAAGTCTCCCATTTAGGATTTTGAAAGACATGCTCTGGCACATCTCCAGACTTGTACACTTTCCCTAATTTGGACGAGCATCTTTCTTTCATTCAAGAGATACTAGCATACTTGCAAACACCCAAGTAAGGTCACTCTCTTAATGAAATGAATTCAATCATTCTGTCACTCTTTTAAAATGTTTGTGGTGGAATAGTAGAAATACCTCTCTATAAAGATGACTTCATGTCTCTTTACTGTAAACAGAGATTTAATTCAAGCTTCAACCTTGAGCTTCAAGCAAGGCACCCAAAAAATAATTAATAATTAATTAGTTCCCCGAACTACATTAAGCTCTGACTTCCATTAGGGATATGTAGGCATGAGTTTCACAAGGAATCTCAGCGAGCTAATAAAATACAAAAAATAGTCAGTCAGTCTGTCTGTCTTTCTTTTATTCAATTCAATTCCTTCTCCTAACACAAAGGAGAAACTTTCCCAATCATTAGCAGTAAACACATTTAGACACAGAGAAGTTTCCTGTAGAGTACTACAGATATGTAGGGTGTTTAAACACTTCCCTATGTATAACCGACCCCCCGGACTCCAGAATTTCTAGTCTAGGTGAAATCCCCACACTTAGCAAACTCCTAGGGTTTAGTTGAGATCTTTTTTCCCCTTTCCTACTCGTAGGACAAATAAGAAAGTTCGTGTGATATCGTAGGAAGAACTGAAATAAAATTCCTCCCACCACGGGCGCATTCTCCTTCCAAATTTCGCGTGAAGGGTCTAGCGTGCCGTCCTCCCAAGTGAAACGGGGAGGTAAAAAAAAACGACACCACAATCGCGATGGGCAATAATAATTTTAATTAAAATGTTTATTTAATTAAAATGTAATTAATTTTTATTTAGTTAAATGGTTTCAACTATTTTATTAGTTGCGATGATTAACTTACTTATTTTTTCCACTTCAAATCATTATTCTTTTTAATCGAATCAATCGATTACGAGGGATAATGGTGCAAATTAAATTATTAAATTTCTTAAAAAACATTTTCATTCGTTATTAGTGATAATTGAATCCATCAATTAAAATTGGTAACGATACAACTACTAATCTTTTAACTATGGTGATCGAATCTATTGATCATTGCGGTTAATAGTACATACTAAAATCAGGGTTGTACGCCCAAATCCTAAAGCACTTCCTAAAACCTTTTCAAACTACTAGTACCAAACTACTGATTTTCATCCTTATCAATTAGGCAACTCAAAAACGCTTTTCAAAGCACAACTTCTAAAACAACTTCAAACAATTCAAATCCTATGGCGTATAACCCTTCCCCGAACTACGTTGACTCTGATTCTCCCTAAGGAGATACGTAGGCACTTGGTAACAAGGCGAGTCCCCTCCCCCGTAAATCTCATTTTCCCAATTATGTTCCTTAACCATAAATCTTTAATATTAATAATCTTGCCATTAACCCTATTGTCTGTAGCCTTTCTTTATCTTTTGCCACAAACCTTATCATTACAATGCAAACTTTAGGAAAGGGTTGAGGGTGCCTAACACCTTCCCTCGACCTGAATATAGTATCTTACCCTGATCTTTTAACTGCGCGAGGTTTCCTATTCGCCTTGGTAGAATAGGTGGCGACTCTAAAACATTAACTTTTTAGGGCAGGTTGCTACAGCTGGCGACTCTGCTGGGGACACAATTATGGTGAATACTATGCTTCTATAGTTTTAGGTTTTGGCAGGGTTTAGGTTTGGCAAAAATTTTTAGGGTTTGGCTAATTTGCCATTTTTAGGGTTTGTAATTATTTTTTAAAAAAATTTGTTTATTTGTTTATTTTTGTCTAAAAATATTTAATTGTTTATGTTAATATATTTATATTTAATTGTTTATGTTAATATATTTATATTTAATTGCCTGGTTGTCATATTTTTATATGCACTACTGGGTATATTATGTAGTGTTAAAACCTAAGTGTGGGAGTTATCCTTCAGATCAGGGGGGACTTGAATCGCCTACGAGTCTCATTGATAACTCCACTCGGAGTGGGTTGAATATCCGGAAATGTCCAATACGAGGCTTGACCTTGTTGAGGGCAGGACTTGGTAGTCAGCTGATCTCTCCGAGAACCTACCCCAAAAATTTGAACCTCATTGGATAAAATGAGTTGTTCTAAAATCCGAAGAGACAAAAAGTCTCGGAGGCTACGAACGACCCCATGAGACCCGTGTCTAGGACATACCAATGGAAAGGGTAGGCTCCCTAAAGCCGCTACGTCGAACCTATGAACCTATGAACCTAGGGCCTATGTGATTATGTGCTATATGTATATATATATGTGTTGTTCATTATCTGTTTTTTATTTCTTTTTTCCATTCATCATGCATCATGTGCATTCTTGCACCATGTCTTATTCAAAAAAGAGATAAAAAAAGGGGATTTATTATATTTAATCCATAAATGTGGATAAGACGTAAATACGAATAAAACATATCATTCATGGCATGCACATCATTTTCATGGCATTAAGAGAAGATTTCTCTTCTATCTCCAGAATAAGGGACCATCGGGAAGGATAACCTAACATCCCGACCGTATTATCAGACAAGATTTCAGCAAAAGAAATCAATGGATCAGCTAGAACAGAATCAAACCGCCCTTTGTGAGGAAGTGGATCAACTAAAGGTTAGTATGGAAGAGGTCAAAGGAGGTATGGCTCAGATGCTAGGATTCATGAAGGCCCTCCTGGATAAACAAGAGAAAGCAAAAGAGGTTCAGTCTGGGGATACCCTGGTTCAGGATGAGATCCCCAATGACGAAAACCCGCCGCTAGGATTTGTTTCAGGCTTTGGCCCGGCTAAGGACAGACCTCAGGTCCGATCTGTTAGGAGAGCTATCCAATTCCAAGAGAAAGGAGAGACCTCTCAAGAAGGATTTGTCCCTCCTCCACAAACGAAAGGGACAACCCACACAGTTCGCATTCCTGCTAACGATGTCCCTAAGGATGATGATTACCTGGATCTACAATACGGAGTACACGAGGTGGACAACACGGACCAAGCACCTCAGACACAACAGTCTATTCCTAACTCTGTGGAAGACTCCAAAGACAGTGAACAACTCAAGGCGCTAGAAGAGAGACTAAAAGTGGTAGAAGGATACGATGTCTTCGACGTGGATACCTTCGAAATGAGCTTGGTCTTAGACCTGACTATCCCACACAAATTCAAGATCCCCGACTTCGAGAAATACAAAGGACTCACATGTCCGAGGAATCACTTGCGCATGTATGTGCGAAAAATGGCTGCTTATGCTCACGAGGAATCACTTGCGCATGTATGTGCGAAAAATGGCTGCTTATGCTCACGATCAAAAGCTGATGATACACTTCTTCCAAGAGAGTTTAAGCGGAGCATCTATTGACTGGTACATGCAATTGGAGAAATCCTATATCCGAAGCTGGAATGATCTGGCTAACACATTCTTGAAGCAATACAAGTACAACCTGGACATGGCACCCAACCGGATGTAATTACAAAATATGTCACAGAAGAAGGAAGAATCATTCAAGGAGTATGCCCAAAGGTGGAGGGAAATGGCTTCTCGAGTCCAACCTCCCCTGATGGAAAAAGAACTAGTGGACATATTTATGAGCACTTTGCAAGGACCGTACTACGACAAAATGGTCGGAAGCATATCTTCAGGGTTCTCGGACTTGGTAGTCATTGGTGAGAGAATTGAAGACGGGATCAAAAACGGGAAGATACAAGGGGCACCCTCAGGTTCCTATCACACAAAGAAGTCGTACGATGGAAAAAAGGAACCCAACACTGTGGGGGAAATCCTAGTTAATCAGACATCAGCACTACAACAGAAGGATCAGCAAAAGCAACAGGGCGGCCAATGCCCCTGGAGGTCCAAGCCAAAACGATCATTCACCCCGTTGTACATGCCACTGTCTCAAGCTTTGCAACATCTGCTCAGTCAGAACTTGGTAACTCTGCTACCTCCATACTCAGCTCCAGCTAACCCCGCTCCTGGGTACAAGCATCATGCTAGGTGCGCTTATCATTCAGATAGTCCTGGTCATGATACGGAGGATTGTGGGCCGTTGAAGCACAAGATCCAAGATTTGATTGAAGAAGGGCTCATTGAGTTCGAAGATCCTCGCAAGTCTAGTGCCATAGGTGGCTAGAAGGAGGATTTCTTAGATCATTAGTTTTGTTTTCATTCGCAATTTCTTTCCGTCTGTTTAAACATTAGTCTTATGACATATGCTATGTACTTTACGATAATCATTAATGCATTGCTTACGTTTGTCTTGATTTATTCCTAGTGTTCTCACTATATTTAAAATTGTGTTTTACTTGGTTTTCTTCTTTGTGATATTCAACTCTCGTTAAAGTCGTACACCTTTATAGGGAGAATGACGAAAACGATACCATAATTTCATACATTACGCTTTCGAACAGACCATGTTGACGATGTACAGGCATTGTTTCAATTCCTAAATAATGGAGATATAAGGATGTTAATCCCTTGTCAACCCCTTTGAGCCTAAAGAAGTAGGAGTTTTCCTTCATATAAATAAAACCCTCAATACATAACCTGGGGTAGGGTAGCTGCTCAGTTAACTTAATTATTCCAAACTGTTCCTTTGAACATAATCACCGATGGTTCCCCGTCAGCATTAAGTTCGGCAGTCAATAGCCGCCAAGAAAAAGAAAGCAATGCAAGGGCCTGCTAAGTCAAAACCTATTAAGGAGACTTAGGGAAAATTGAGGCATCCCGCTGACTGTAGTTTTAAAATGAACAGTTCAGGCAAAAGTTAAGGATAACAAAGACGAAAAGAGGTCACTACATATCCTCACAAAAGGAGCATATTACGAGAAAGGCGGATGACTGCCTTTGCAAATAAACCTTTGGTTTTTAAACCATCATAAATATCAGTATTCCCGAAGTCTTTTGGAGCTTAAACGCATAGTTAACCGAGCATAGGACTGGAGAACAACACGAAGATTGGGATGGGTACAAATAAACTTTGAGCCACTATCCTTTGTTTCTTAAAACTGTGAACCAGGCCACGTTACAACCCTTAAAAGCCCTAACTGAAGCATGGTTAGTTCGAAAGCATATCGTTACCAAAGGTATCCCGACTCCTTAAGGTCTACTATAACTCTTGAGTTGATATCACTTTCTTACAAAAAAACTTAGTTTTACTCAAAAAAAATGTTTTAACTTTCAAGACAGACATATGCATTCGCATCTTATGAAGTTCATTATAAAGTACACTTGTCTATGTGAATCCAAATGTTTAAGCATCAGGGAGAAGTTGCATGGGGCAATCTAATCAAGATCCATGGAATCTCTCAAAGACGCTGAATAGCCCATGGGGCAAATCCATTACCTGGGGGCACGTCGCAAAGGTCACTCAGTACCAGATGGGGTCAGTACCACTCTCACATCCTTTCCAAGAACCTTTATAGGACATCTCTCAATATGTCCATGTAGTCTTCTTTAAGACATGTTCAAATATTTCTTACCCTTTCTAGGAGCCTTTTTCAGATAGTCTTTTCTAAGACATATTCCTTTCTAAGTAATCTTCTTTAAGATACTCATCGATCCTTTCAGTTAGTTTTTTTCAAATCTCTCTTATGCTTCCAAAAAACCTTGTCAAAATTTTGTTTAAAAGTACAGAGTCTTCTCTAGGACGGTCTACCATCCTTTCTAGGGTAATCTTCTTCAAGATGTCTTTTCCTAAGTTTTGTTTAAAACGCCACAAAAACAGTCTCTATCCTCTATAGGAATCTTTTGGACCCTCTTCACAAACATGTCCCTTTGAGCTTTGTTTAAAGCACAGTCTTGTTTAAGACAATTTCCCATTCTTTCCAAGGACCTCTTCAGGTAATCTTATAGAAAACATCACCTCATTCTGAGTACTCAGCAAATCACCGTCCGTCGGATGCGACCGAAACGCATGACTCATTCTGAAAAGCATCTGCTTCACATTCAAATCAACACTTAGCATCAAGGAGACCTCGAAATTGGTCTAATCAAAGGCGATCATTCCTGATAAAGACCCTTGAATGGGGAAACCACGTTCAGAGGGTTTTCCTAAAACAGGGGCATACAATCAAGGATCCTATTGACTAGGGGCATATCTTTCAAGAATTCAAACACTAGGGCAATGCATATCAGGCAAGACATGGTGAAACTCGAGTTCTCTCTAAAGGTTCCTCCTTCAGATTAAGGGGCATGTCTCTCAAAATTTCTGATATTGGGGAAATCACACTAGAAGCATTGTTGCATAATTGGTCTTCCCACGCATGTATTATCTACGACCTGCAATGTGGGATCGTCGTACATACATAATTCTCATTTATTTTAAGAATCTCATTACATGACACATGCATCATGACATTGCATAAAACTAACGCTGCCTTTTCAGGTCACTTCATAATCAAAAGGATGTTATCATCCAATTACAGTGCAAATACGATCGTATCAACGATTCAATCTTAACAGATGCAATTCTAATACCTCATTCCAAGTCTTTCTTCAAAGACAACCCAGAAGCAAGCAAACAATTTCTTACCTTTCCAGGTGGTCTTGTCCAAAACGATTATCAACCTTCCCAAGCAGTCTTGTGTAAGACGTATCCTAACCTTTCTAGGTAGTTTTGTTTAAAACGTATCGTGCCCTTTATAGGAACCTTTCTAGGTAGTTTTGTTTAAAACGTGTCATGTCCTTTCTAGGAGCCTTCCTAGGTAAGTTTTGTTTAAGACGTTTGCATATCCTTTATAGGAACCTGTCTAGGTTGTCCTGTTTAAGACGTTTCATATCCTTTATAGGAACCTTTCTAAGCAGTCTTGTTTAAGACGTACCATAACCTGTCTAGGTAGTCTTGTTTAAGACGTTTCATATCCTTTATAGGAACTTGTCTAGGTAGTCTTATTTAAGACGTTTCATATCCTTTATAGGAACCTTTCTAAGCAGTCTTGTTTAAGACGTACCATAACCTGTCTAGGTAGTCTTGTTTAAGACGTTTCATATCCTTTATAGGAACCTATCTAGGTAGTCCTGTTTAAGACGTTACATATCCTTTATAGGAACCTTTCTAAGCAATATTGTTTAAGACATACCATAAACTGTCTAGGTAGTCTTATTTAAGACATTCAATATCCGTCCTAAAAAAAAAAACCTCTCCAGGTGAATCTTGTTTAAGACACATCTCAGCCTATCTAGGTCAGCCTTGTTTAAGACATATCATGCCTTTCTAGGTAGCCTTCTTAAAATGTTTATCCAATCTTTTCTAAGACATACCTAGTTCTTTTAAAGAACTCCTTAGTTAGTCTTCTCCAAGACATTATTCCTAAGCTTTGTTCAAAGCCTAAGCTTCTTCGTATCAACCTTTGATGTACCCTGTTCAGGAACCTCTTCAGGTAGTCTTATGTAAGACATTACTTCCCATCTCCTCAGATACAATCAATATAATCCCGGTATGAAGAGCATATGCTCTGGACAAGCATCTTATCAAACAACGGGATGGCATCTTTAAGCCCATCTCTAAAAAAAAACCGTTTCCTACACCGGCAATCACAAATTTTTGGGTATTCTAGTGTTCAATCCTCTTCCACCATCAGATCGCGATTGGCGAACAAGCCAGTCTACCTCTTCAGGTTTAAGAAGATTGAACAGGGGCAGCTGTCATACCCCAAAATTTGCCTTCCATATTCCATTCACAATGATTCAAAGTTTAAGAGATTCATCCGGTCATTCTCCTGAGCAAGAGTCTCCTAAACCTAGGGCTTGGTACTCTCCTGAGGGAATTAACAAGACAAGATCCCTAATCAAGTTCTCCATGGCCCATGATTATCTAAGATACCTCTATGATAAAAATCAAGACCCAACTCTAAAGGTTACTTGTTCAAACAGTTCAAATGATCCACAGTCAACTGGTTTGACCTAAAAGTCAACTACAATCAAAGCATGGTCCAAATCTTTGATCTTTGGTCAAACATCAAGTATAAAGGTCTATATCCATCATTTGATCAAAGTTTGATCATGATTTATCAGTAGAAACTCAGAGATGAACAAATACAAAAGGTTCATATTAGGGTTTCTCTAGTAGAAAGTCAACTCAACTTTGACTGGCCATAACTTTCACATGGAACATCAAAAATTCCCCACTCAAAGGCTATTTTGAAGGAAATTTGATTCTCTACAACTTTGTCTCTCACAAGCCAAGTGGGCTTATATTTTTATAACTTAATCTTGGTCCACAAGTTATCCAAGCTATTAAATCCATTTTTCACAAATTATAGTATTTTTATTTGATTTATATGATTTTTTTATTCATTTAAGTAATGGTTTAAAGTTATATAAATCAAGGAAAATAAAATAATTGGATGTAGACTTCAAAATAATCAATTCCAATTAATATTTATTGCATATTTGCAATACAAATTCGTGCATAAAAAGATTGGGAAGGGAAGGAGAAATAAGAGTCCAATTTAGAAAGATTTTGTTCAAAATCTCAATCAAATATCAATCACATGAATTATGGAGATTGGGTTTAGTTTTTTAACCTAATTCACTCTTCTATAAGTAGTGAATAGAGGGCATAGGATTAGGGGACGAAATTCTGGGCAGAGGCACACATTCAAGAACTAAAAAATTCACCAAAAAAATTGAATTCGGATTTGGAGATTTCGTGACTTGCAAGAGATTGTAAAGAGTGCAAAAGCTTCCTCAAGGCATTATGAAAGTATCTGGATCCTTACTCTGCGACAACACCCCCAGAAACACCTCCATTAAAGCCACGGTAAGTCTCTTTAAAAACTCAGTCGATCGCGTGAATTCATGCCATGTTAATGTATTATGATTGCATATTCTGTTATGTCTTGGCGTCTTGAACGTTTTTGGACTGGTTAATTAAGTTTTGGGTGCGTAAAACGTATTCGGCCATTGGATGCCGAATTAGGGTTTCTAAGTTTGAATTTAGGGCTTTTTGTTTTGGTTAAAAATAGAAGAAATCAGGGGCATAATCAAACTCAGGGGCCTTAGACGAAGAAGATAGGACGGTCGCGAATCATTTATGTGCACGTATGTGGTTTTTAGCATTTGCAGGTTGATTGGCTACGAAGGAATTCGTAGCGAATTCGTAGCAAGAATTGCAGGGTTTTACAGGTCTCTGTAGAGAAGATGATTGCGTGGCAGCGTGTCACTGGTTTGTTTAAACTTCGCGCGCGTTTGGTCCCCATATTTTTTGTTTTTTTATATTATTCGTTGAGTGCGTTTCCTATATCAAAAGGGCGTGTGTGGTTGAGTGGTTGGCGTGGGTGTGTGTAAACAAAAGGGCGTGGGTTCGAACCCCCTCTTCAACATATTTTTATGAACTCATTTGCTTCCTGATTACCTGCTGCGCCAGTGTAGCAGTTTACCATGTTCCTCAGATCTGACCCCTTACGATCACAGACCCCTTAGATCTAACGCTCCAGAGTGTGATGCCTATACCATGCACTCTAATGGCAACCACGCTGAATCAAAACCCTAATAACTAAAATAATTTTAATTAAGTTACTTGTTTTAATTAATTCTTTTTAATATATTATTCATATAATAATTATTTTTTTATAAATAAATTAATATATGATATTGGTATTAAAAATCCAATTTGTTGTTTGTTCCGATTAAATCGATTAATCGCGATGGGCAATAATAATTTTAATTAAAATGTTTATTTAATTAAAATGTAATTAATTTTTATTTAGTTAAATGGTTTCAACTATTTTATTAGTTGCGATGATTAACTTACTTATTTTTTCCACTTCAATTCATTATTCTTTTTAATCGAATCGACCGACTACGAGGGATAATGGTGCAAATTAAATTATTAAATTTCTTAAAAAATATTTTCATTCGTTATTAGTGATAATTAAATCCATCAATTAAAATTGGTAACGATACAACTACTAATCTTTTAACTATGGTGATCGAATCTATTGATCATTGCGGTTAATAGTACATACTAAAATCAGGGTTGTACGCCCAAATCCTAAAACACTTCCTAAAACCTTTTCAAACTACTAGTACCAAACTACGGATTTTCATCCTTATCAATTAGGCAACTCAAAAACGCTTTTCAAAGCACAACTTCTAAAACAACTTCAAACAATTCAAATCCTATGGCGTACAACCCTTCCCCGAACTACGTTGACTCTGATTCTCCCGAAGGAGATACGTAGGCACTTGGCAACAAGGCGAGTCCCCTCCCCCGTATATCTCATTTTTCCCGATTATGTTCCTTAACCATAAATCTTTAATATTAATAATCTTGCCATTAACCCTATTGTCTGTAGCCTTTCTTTATCTTTTGCCACAAACCTTATCATTACAATGCAAACTTTAGGAAAGGGTCGAGGGTGCCTAACACCTTCCCTCAACATGAATATAGTATCTTACCCTGATCTTTTAACTGCGCGAGGTTTCCTATTCGCCTTGGTAGAATAGGTGGCGACTCTAAAACATTAACTTTTTAGGGCAGGTTGCTACACTATCATCCCATCAGAAACATGAGAGTTCTTGAGGAGAAGATGTTTGTTAATGAATTGCTGGATAATCCTTGTAGGGAGATTGTGATTTGGAGACCCAAGTATCCAGTTCTGACTGGAGACTTCAAGTCACTGTTTGACTTTCTGCGGGAAAATCCTTCTGAGGAGGACCCTAATTTGGTCATTCCAGAAATTGTTGATCCTCTAGAAGTTGAAGATCCTTCTACTCCAAGGAATCTTGCTGCCATTCTTCAAGCTCTTGAGAATGGAGATTCTGATCTTCCTGCTCCAGAATATGTAGAAGATGCTTCTATGGGAGAAGCTGATGCTGAAGATCATCCTGCTGAGACTATTCCTGTTGAGGAAAATCATGATGATAATCTGACAATGGAAGCTGCAGTTGAGATTGCTGTCCCTCTGAACAGAAGTTGTGAAGCTTCTTCTGGTGAACCCTCTCTTCTGGTGAAGACTCTAGAGGTTATTCAGAAGAATCAGGCTGAGCTAGCTTCTCGTATGGACAAGAAAGATGTTATCAATGATGAGTTTCGCTCATTCATGGAGAGGCAGACTGAGAGCAATGTTGGGATTCATGACATGCTGGCCAAGATTATGTCTAAGCTAGGGTCGTCTTAGTCTTTTGTGTCTTAGTTGATTCTTTGTTTCTTGCATCTGTCTTCCTTGCATCTCCTTTGTATCTTCTGATCATTCTCTTTTGCAATCAATGAAAATTATCCTCTTTTTCTCTCATATTGTTTTGTTTTTCATCTGAATCTTTGGTGTTTTTGATGTTATGACAAACAAGGGGGAGAAATTGTGATAAATGATCTGATTTATTTTATCACCTGCTGGGAGAAAGTCTCCGCATTTCTAACAAGAATTTGCAAGTTCTGTGTCTTTAAGTGTTTTGCAGGATTGAAGACAATCTTAAAAGCTCAACACGAGAAGCAAAGACATGAGGAAAAGAAATTCTATATGGAAACAAGCTCATGGAAATTGAAGCAAGCTGAGTGCTGTGAAGCTTCAAGGAAGAATGTTATGATATTCTGATGATAGAATATGTTCTAACACATTTTTTTCTTTATATGTTCTGATGCATGTGTTTGTTCTAAATATGCTCTGAAACATTATTGTTTATGCTCTGATACATATTATATGTTCTGATACATATTTTATGTTCTGATTCATTCATGCTCTGATTCATTCATGCTCTGATTTTTTGTCGTGTAGTTTGTTCTGTAACATTTCAGGATGTAGAGATGCTCTGATGATGCTCTAGTACATTCAACAATGTTCTGATACTATCCAGCATGCAATGATTCAAGAAGAAATTCAAAGCTCTGAAGCTGTCCTATGGAAGCAAGAAACAGAAGCTATGAATGTTCTGAAGATCTAAGCATATTTGATCGTCTCAACTGAAATGGAAAATACTCAGGGAAGTCCTTTATTTATAAATTTCTTCAAGTATTTATTTCAGGGGGAGATTATTTATCTCAGGGGGAGATTGTTAATCTCAGGGGGAGATTGATATTCTGATTGCAAATTCATATCATTTATATATGTTTTTATCATCATCAAAAAGGGGGAGATTGTTAGAACAAGATTTGTTCTGATCAATATTCTTAGTTTTGATGATAACAATGTATATGAATTTTGTATGAGATAATGTGGTACTCTAATCCTATGCAATTTCCATTTCAGGAATCACATAAAGAGTATGCACAAAATCAGCGCAAGAAGCACTGACTCAGAAGGTTCAGCATGCAACATCAGAACATGGTCTGGCAAGACATCAGAAGATGGTCAAGCAGAATCAGAACATGGTCTATGGAAGTATCAGAAGGACTTGAGATCAGAAGCAGAAGCACTAAAGTTCTCATGGTATCACGCTAAGAAGCACTTCAAGGTCAGAAGACAAGAAGATGCTCTGCACTAAGCTGTTTGACTCTGATGATATTCAAACGTTGTTTACACAAACATCAGATCAGAAGCAAGTACAAGATGGCAGGCTACGCTGACTGACAAAAGGAACGTTAGTAGCTATTAAAGGTAACGTCAGTAGACACAGCGAAAGCAACGCTCGAGGTAGTTGACAAAAGAGTGAAACATTAAATGCAATGCTGTACGGAAGACGCAAAGCATTAAATGCTCCCAACGGTCATCTTCTCAAACGCCTATAAATAGAAGTTCTGATGAGAAGCTGAATACAACACTTGCGCAAATATACAGAAACGTTGTCAAATTCAAAAAAAGCTCTCAAACTTCATCTTCAACCTCACTACATTGCTGTTGTAATATATTAGTGAGATTAAGCTTAAACTTAAGAGAAAATCACAGTTTTGATAATAGCTTTTTAAGAAGCATTGTACCTCTTAAAAGAATTTGTTTACATTAATTTGTAAGAACTAGAGTGATCAGGTTGTTGATCAGAATACTCTAGAAAGTCTTAGAGGGTATCTAAGCAGTTTGTTCCTAGAGTGATCAGGTTGTGATCAGTATACTCTAGAAGACTTAGAAGTTGTCTAAGTGGAAAACCATTGTAATCTTGTGTGATTAGTGGATTAAATCCTCAGGTGAGGTCAATCACTCCAAGGGGGTGGACTGGAGTAATTTAGTTAACAACGAACCAGGATAAAAATCATTGTGCAAATAGTTTTTATCTTACAAGTTTTAAAGCTACACTTATTCAAACCCCCCCTTTCTAAGTGTTTTTCTATCCTTCCTTCTTGTGTTGCTTCGCCTGCAAACATTCCTCACACACTTATCTTGGAATGTTGATATCTGGTAACCCTGAAACCATATTTCTTCTTTTCAACTCTTTGATGTCATTGAAGTTGAGATGGCCTAGTTGATAGTGCCATATCCACTCATCTCTACTAGCTGCAAGTGCAAGACACTCGCGCTCCATCACATTGAGTTCAATCTTGAAGATTCTATTCTGAGACATTGGAGCCTTCAAGATTAACCTTCCACTTGCATCGACAACTCTCATCATCTTGTCTTTGATCGACACCTTGTAGTTCTTTTCGACCAACTGCCCAAAGGTGAGCAAGTTGCTCTTCATGCCTGGTATGTACAACACATTGGAAATTACTGACCTTTTTCCATCTTTCTTCATAATTTGAATGTCTCCAATACCTTCAGCTGCTAGAGTATTGTCATTTGCGAATTTCACCATGTTCTTCATTGAGGACTTTATGTTGACAAACTAATCTTTTCTTCCAGACATGTGTGATGAGCATCCTGAATCCAAGGACCATTGGTCCTTGGTTTTATCTTCATCTCTTGTGACCATCAATAACATATCTTCTTCTTCTTCTTCTTCATGTTTTTCAAACTTTGCATCACTTTCTTGATTCTCATGCTTCTCTGGACAATCACTCATATAGTGGTCATACTTTTGACAATTAAAACATTGTATGTAACTTTTGTCAGGCTTTTGACCATCATCTCTTCCTCCACCTGCAGCACCACCTCTTTGGTTGCCTTGGTATGATGGCTTTCTCTGATTCAACCAGCTTCCTTCTTGCTGATTTCAACCAGTCGAATTGTTGTAGCCACCTCTACCTTTATTTCCATTCCATCTTCCTTTAACTTTCTTTTCTTTTACTGACTGAGCCTGCATAGTCACATCACTCTTTGACTTGCCTGCAACTTTTTTAGACATTCTTTGTTCATGAGATTCAAGAATCCCTTGAAGCTCTTCCTTTTTCAATTTCAACAAATCTTTTGACTCTTTTATGGCTACTGTAACACCCCATTTCTACCCAACGAATTAATAGATAAATCAGAGTTACAAAATCCACCAAACATAAATGGGATGCTACACATCGACATGAAAACACCTGCATATTCGCATAAAATAGATACATAACACCTGTAGCACTTGGATGAACCATTTATAACATACTCCTTGAAAATAATAACCTTTAATCACAACGCAGCGGGATTCATTTGTATCAACTTAAAATTAACTTCAAACATAATATCTTAGTTCAACATAAAAACAATTTAAATTCAACAAGTTTTCCAAAATAAAGTCAAATTAAAACATCTCCAACTGAAATAATCAACAAAGAAAATAGAAAGCGTTCATCCCCCCGAGTGTTACGTATCAGAGCGGCGACACCAACTCTAACTACTGAAAGTGAACCAAGCTTCATTCCGGATTACCTGCACGTTACCACGTAGAGGCAACATCACAGCACTAAAGGGTGAGTTATCGAACAGTATAAGAGAAAATATGATAAACAATATATATAGAACCAGATAAATACAAAAATTACTGTTTCACAATTTAACAACAACAAACGACATAAAAATTAGCACAAGTTATAATCAACTGGTATCATAATATCAACCCAACTGATCAACAACAATCAACTGAAATGCAACTTAGAATGCAGAACTTCCAACATAAAACTGCCAATATCCGAGGCATCAACAACTTTTGCCAATCCAGGCCAACATATCAGAGCAGAACTCCCAACGTAGAAAATGTAAACGTATATCACATGAGTATGAGCATGATAAAAACAGAATAGCAACAACATCAACTTAACAACAACACCGTGATAATCCAATCAACGTTGGCCACCAGCCTGCAACTTAATTATGCCAATTCAACGAAGGCAACACAACAACTCTCCACCTGTTCAGCATATTAATACAACACAACAGTAACATATATACACATGCATTATATTAGCTATATAACAACACTTTCATAAACATTCAAACAATCAAAACAAACTATTTTATCAATTATCAGTACCAATTAAAAATCCAGCAATCTCTAAAATTAGTAAAACTGCTGCTTACTTATTACTGTTGTTATTCGTTCTACTGCTACCTGATACAAACTCACTTATTTCTATTAATTAATCAATACTATTTCTTCATATTACTAAGATATTGATTCATACTTAATTAATTAATCTACAAGTGTCTAAGTTACATAAAAGAAGGAATTAGAGTAAGAAAATACATATATCATTAAAATGAAGCAAAACAGCAAAGTGTGGCCCCCACCCCTTGTACAGGGCGTCCGCCCTTCATCCCTAACACATATGAGGCGCCCAACCTTTATCCTCTTTAAGTATGGGACACCCACCCCTCATGGTGTGGCCCCCGCCCCCCAATTTTCTTCTTTTCTTCTTCTTTTTCGTGTTATTATACAGTTTCGGTTCCACAATTTTTCTCAGAATAAATTAACCACTTCAATTCATAATCGATTTATTTTATACAAACAAGCTACATGTTCCAGTAATTTAATTCAATAGCAAGCAACATATAATTTCCCTAGTTTCAGTTTAACAACAACAACAACATCGATGAAGCATAAACAAGGAATCAAAATAAATTTTTCACATAAACACAGTACAACCGTATCACCCAATTCCCACATACAATCTATCATATAATCCATTATAAAGTTTGAAACCCCGCCTTACCTTGGATTGAAGGTAGCTCAACGGTTATCTGATATATATATGAGACTGGTTTCTTCTACCCTTCCATTCAGCTAGCACGCTCTGGTTTTTCAAGTAGCATGCAGATTATTTTCCAACTTCTAACCCTAGTCACTTAGTAAGGCTACTTTATATATACTACTTGTTTTAAATCATTTGTCGTACAATTTCTTAATCTTTTCCACTTATACTACCAATTAATTGTTAGAACAAGATTTGTTCTGATCAATATTCTTAGTTTTGATGATAACAATATATATGAATTTTGTATGAGATAATGTGGTACTCTAATCCTATGCAATTTCCATTTCAGGAATCACATAAAGAGTATGCACAAAATCAGCGCAAGAAGCACTGACTCAGAAGGTTCAGCATGCAACATCAGAACATGGTCTGGAAAGACATCAGAAGATGGTCAAGCAGAATCAGAAAATGGTCTAGTGAAGCATCAGAAGAACTTGAGATCAAAAGCAGAAGCACTGAAGTTCTCATGATATCATGCTAGAAGCACTTCAAGGTTAGAAGACAAGAAGATGCTCTGCACCAAGTTGTTTGACTCTGATTATATTCAAACGTTGTTTATACAAACATCAGATCAGAAGCAAGTACAGGATAGAAGGCTATGATGACTGACAAAAGGAACGTTAGAAGCTATTAACGGCAAAGTCAGTAGATGCAGCAAAAGCAAGGCTCGAGGTAGTTGACAAAAGAGTGAAACATTAAATGCAATGTTGTACGGATCACGCAACACATTTAATGCTCCAAACGGTCATCTTCTCAAACGCCTATAAATAGAAGTTCTGATGAGAAGGTGAATACAACACTTTGCACAAACACACAGAAACGCTGTCAAATTCAAAAGCTCTCAAACTTCATCTTCAACCTCACTTCCTTACTGTTGTAATATCTTAGTGAGATTAAGCTTAAACTTTAAGAGAAATATCACAGTTGTGATTATAGCTTTTAAGAAGCATTGTAATACTCTTGTAAGAATTTGTTTACATTCATTTGTAAGAACTAGAGGAGATCAAGTTGTGATCGGATTCTCTAGAAAGTCTTAGAGGGTATCTAAGCATTGTGTTCCTAGAGTGATCAGGTTGTGATCAGAATACTCTAGAAGACTTAAAGGGTATCTAAGTGGAAAACCATTGTAATCTTGTGTGATTAATGGATTAAATCCTCGGTTGAGTTAAATCACCTTGTCAAGGGTGGACTGGAGTAGTTTAGTTAACAACGAACCAGGATAAAAATAATTGTGCAAGTTGTTTTTATCTTAAGAGTTTTAAAACTACACTTATTCACCCCCCCGCCCTTTCTAAGTGTTTTTCTATCCTTCAATTGGCATCAGAGCGCCGGTTCTAGGTGCAAGCACTTAACCGTGTTAGAAAAGATTCAGGAAGAGAAAAACACAAAGTTTAAATGGCTGGTGAAGATCCAACACCTACATCTACATCTGGCTCTGCTGAGCAACATAATGGAAATGGTAACAATGGTTATACTAGACCACCAGTATTCGATGGTGAAAACTTTGAATATTGGAAAGATAAACTTGAAAGTTACTTTCTTGGTCTAGATGGTGACTTATGGGATCTTCTGGTGGATGGCTACAAACATCCAGTGAAAGCTAGAGGAGTAAAGCTAACAAGACAAGAAATGAGTGATGATCAAAAGAAAGAATTCAAAAATCATCACATGTGTAGGACTGTTTTGCTGAATGCTATCTCTCATGCGGAATATGAGAAGATATCTAATAGGGAAACTTCCTATGACATATATGAATCATTGAAAATGACTCATGAGGGAAATGCCCAAGTCAAGGAGACTAAAGCTCTTGCCTTGATCCAGAAATATGAAGCCTTCAAAATGGAGGATGATGAAAACATTAAGAAGATGTTCTCAAGATTTCAAACGCTAACTGCTGGGTTAAGAGTTATTGACAAGGGATACACAAAGGCTGATCATGTCAAGAAGATCATCAGAAGCTTGCCAAGAAGATGGGGTCCTATGGTGTCTGCTTTCAAAATTGCCAAGAATCTGAATGAAGTCTCTCTTGAAGAATTGATCAGTGTTCTGAGGAGTCATGAAATTGAGCTGGATGCTAATGAACCTCAGAAGAAAGGTAAGTCTATTGCATTAAAATCTAATTATAAAAAATGCACTAACGCTTTTCAGGCTGAAGAAGAAGATTCTGAAGAATCAGAAGAAGAAGAAGAAGATGAACTGTCAATGATCTCCAGAAGGGTAAACCAACTTTGGAAGAGCAAGCATAGGAAGTTCAAGAACTTCAAAACTTCTAAAAAGCTTGAACGTGGAGAATCTTCTGGAAGCAGAAGATCTGACAAGAAGAAGGTCATATGCTATGAATGCAATGAGCCTGGTCACTACAACAATGAGTGTCCAAAACTTCAGAAGGAGAATCCCAAGAAAAAGTTTCATAAGAAGAAAGGTCTTATGGCAACATGGGATGATTCAGATTCAGTATCAGAATCAGACTCTGAAGGCGAGCAGGCAAACATTGCACTGATGGCCACAGTTGATGATGGATCAGAATCTACATCAGAATCAGATTCTGAAGAGGTATTTTCTGAACTATCTAGAGAAGAGTTAGTTTCCAGACTAACAGAACTTCTGGAACTCAAGGCTCATCTTAGTATCACATACAAAAAGTTGAAAAAGCTATTTGAATCTGAAACTAAGAAGCTGGAAGTGGAAAATTCTGAACTGAAGGAAAAAGTTTTACAATTATCCAAAAATATTGGATCTCCTTCTGACTCAGAAAAATCCATTCCTAGTCTCAATCATATTCTGAAAGAATATGACTCGAGCTTTAGAAAGTTCTTATCTAGAAGTATTGGCAGAAGTCATCTCGCTTCTATGATATATGGTGTTTCTGGAAACAAAAGGATTGGCGTTGGCTATGAGGGTGATACCCCACACAAATTTGAACCTGTAGATGATATGAAAATCACATACAAGCCATTGTATGATCAGTTCAAGTTTGGCCACTCACATGATATTAGGCTCACTTCACATGCCAAAAGCTTTCATGTTACACACACTAAGAAGCATGTGACACAACCTAGAAAATATCATGCTGCTAAACCTAAGGAATATCATGTTGTACCTCCTGTTGCTTATTATGCTAAACCCAAGTTCAATCAGAACTTGAGGAAAACTAACAAAAAAGGACCCAAGAAGTTGTGGGTACCTAAGGAGAAGATAATTTCTATTGCAGATATCCTTGGCAGCAAAGAAGACAAAGAAAAGCATGTCATGGTACCTGGACTCTGGGTGCTCGCGACACATGACGGGAAGAAGGTCTATGTTCCAAGACCTGGTGCTTAAATCTGCTGGAGAAGTTAAGTTTGGAGGAGATAAGAAGGGCAAGATAATTGGCTCAGGAACCAAATGTTCTGGCCGCTAGAACTTCTACATATTGATCTGTTTGGCCCAGTCAAAACAGCATCTGTCAGAGGGAAGAAATATGGATTAGTCATCGTAGATGATTATAGCCGCTGGACATGGGTAAAGTTCTTAAAACACAAGCATGAGTCTCATTCAGTGTTCTTTGAATTCTGCACTCAGATTCAATCTGAGAAGGAGTGTAAAATCATAAAGGTCGGTAGTGATCATGGTGGTGAATTTGAGAACAGATTCTTTGAGGAGTTCTTCAAAGAAAATGGTATTGCCCATGATTTCTCTTGTCCTAGAACTCCACAGCAAAATGGAGTTGTAGAACGAAAGAATAGGACTCTACAAGAAATGGCCAGAACCATGATCAATGAAACCAATATGGCTAAGCATTTCTGGGCAGAAGCAATAAACACGGCATGCTATATTCAGAATAGAATCTCCATAAGACCTATTCTAAATAAGACTCCTTATGAATTGTGGAAGAACAGAAAGCCCAACATTTCATATTTTCATCCATTTGGATGTGTTTGTTTTATTCTGAATACTAAAGATCATCTTGGTAAGTTTGATTCTAAGGCACAGAAGTGTTTCCTTCTTGGATATTCTGAACGCTCTAAAGGCTACAGAGTATACAATACTGAACCATTGGTTGTAGAAGAATCAATCAATATCAGATTTGATGATAAGCTTGGTCTTGAAAAGCCAAAGCAGTTTGAGAATTTTGCAGATTTAGATATTGATATATCAGAAGTTGAAGAACCAAGAAGCAAAGTTTCAGAAGCTGAAGATCTCAGAAGCAAAGGATCAGAAGATCAGGTTGCTGCATCTTTAGAGAATCTCAGAATTTCCGAAGAGCCAATAGTCAGAAGATCTTCTAGACTCACCTCTGCTCACTCAGAAGATGTCATTCTTGGAAAGAAGGATGATCCTATCAGAATAAGATATTTTCTGAAGAATGGTAGTCAAAATCAATGATCAGAATCAGAAGATGAGAAGTTTCACCTTTCATCAGAAGCTAAATAAATGTAAATCAGTTGTCATCAAGTGCTTTCTGATGGTGAACACGTGCTCAATCTTTAGGTAAAAGCGTGTGTGTAACTGATGGGACGCTGCCCTAGGTAACTGTGCGCATCATTTCAAATATCACATTCTCTCACCTAACGTCATTCATCATTTAATGCATTTGATTCTGTAACTGTTCATTCTCATAATTTCATTGCATTATTTTTCAAATCCGCATCTATATATTCATTTCAAATCATAACGTTCCTCTTTTTCGCTCTCATTTTCTCTCTCTCTCTCTCTCTCTCTCTCTCTCTCTCTCTCTCTCTCTCTCTCTCTCTCTTTGCATGCATTTTTGCAACCTATTCTCTCTTTTCTCTAACCGTAAACGCGAACCCAGAAAAGTATCCAGTAATCTCAGGTCTGCTTTAATGGCTGCTTCGTCATCTCAAAATGTTGGTTCCTCTATTCCTCTACATCTTCAAGAAGAACAACAACAAATTGTTCCAGTTATCTCTTGCTCCATTCCCAGAAATGAGTTAGAAGTAATCTGTGAATTAACGGTGGACTTTGATAGTCTTGAAAAACACGAGTTCCATCTAAAAGAGGATATGTTGTTTCAAGGATGGACTTCTTTGTTCTCTGAGTTCTGTGGACCTGTATACCCAAAACTAGTAAAGGAATTTTGGGTGCATGCTGTAGTTGCCCCTAAATCAATCTTGTCGTTTGTTCATGGAAGGTTTGTTGTTGTTACTGAGAACATCCTAAGAATGATGTTTGATCTAAGAAATCCTGAAGGTGTCTTTGAAACGGATCAAAGAGCAGATTGGGATACCGTTCTGACTAAACTATGTACAGATGTGAAGAAAACGAAGCGTGTCAGAGACATGAAGGATCTTTACAAAGTCTGGACCAAGATTCTTCTAGGGTGCTTTTATCACAGAAAAGCAACTCTTTCTCCAGATTTCGTCAACAAAGAGCAGCAATACATTCTGTACTGCATTGCCACTCAGAAGAAGGTTGATATTATTTATATAATTTTCAACCATATGTGGAATGTTGTAAGGGACTCCATAAATGCTTTCAGAACGAAGAAGGGTAATATTATTCCTTTTGGAAGAATAATTATAAATCTTCTGATTCATACCAAGATTGTTGAAGACTTGGAAGCTCAAGGAGTTATCAAGGATCCTGTTACTGATACAGGAAGCTGCTTGAATGCTCACACCTTGAGAAAGATGAATCTTATTCAAGCTGTTAGAGTCAATCCTCAACCTCTCCCTAAAGCAAGAAGCAGAAGAAGTCATGTTCTTGCTGAGTTTGAATCATTCTTCAGAACTGAACTGCCAGAAGTTAGGACTAAATATCTTAACTCTCTCAAGGAAGATAAAGCCAAAGACGTTCCTGCTAAAGTTAGTCGGAAGAAAGCCTCCACTTCCAAGACTGCAGTTTCAGAAGTTGCTTCAGACTCTGCTCAAGAAGTTATTGTTAACAAAGAAAGAAGGACAAAGCGCAAGTTTGATCGTTCTTCTGTTAACCAGGAGAAGGAAGTCCAAGAAGAAGCTGCTGCAGTAGTTGATGAGAATACTACTGAAAAAGATGTTGTTGCTAAAGCTGAAGCTGTTCTTGTTGTAAGTGAACAAGAAGCAGAAGAAGAAGAAGAAGAAGAAGAAGAAGAAGAAGAAGAAGAAGAAGAAGAAGTTGTGAAAAGAAAGAGGAAGAAGTCAAAGAAAGAAGTAAATGTTGAAGCTGAAAAAGAAGCAGAAAAGAAAAAGAATTATAAAAGAAGAAGATTGATCATAGAAGAAAGTGAAGAAGAAGAAGAGATTCCAGAAGCTGTGAATCAGCAAGAAGAAGAAAATCAAGAAGTGGCAAATCAAGAAGCTGAGAGTCGAGAAGCTTTGGATAAGGAGAAAGAAAGGCTTGCTACAGCCAGAAAAAGAAATATTGCTCTAGGAAAGGAGAAGGTTGTGGAAGAGAAGAAGAACAAGATGCAAAAAAGACTTGAGGCTGAATTTAAAGCTATTCAGAATATGTCCAAAGGTATACATCTTTCTGAACCTGCTTCTGTTCCTGTTTTATGTTCAGAATTTACACCAACAGATGTTGCTCAATCCCCTGAACCAGAAAATCAACCAGAAACAGCCCCATCAGAATCACCTCAACACACCAATGTTCTTATCCCTCCTTCTCCACCCATTACAAAAGTTCTTACTCCTCCTCCCTCTCCCGTAACCAACAATGCTTCTGACCATCCCCTTGAAACCCTTGTTCTTGATATCCAACCCCTTCAAACCCTCTTTCCCCCTCATTCAAATATATCCACTTCTCAACCTCCACCTCATGCAAACTATGAACCCATTCCTTCCCCCTCACAAAATAATCTTTCCGTATCTGACCTTCCAGATTCTGCATCACATGAGCAATTGCTTCGTGACTACAACTACACACCCAAGCCTCGTCCTGAACCTGAGCTAGTAGTGTTAGATTCTGAGAATGAAGCAGAATCATCTCTTTGTCTTGATATAGAACCTCAACCCTATTTCGTTCTGAAACCAGATTCTGCCTTAACCAAAATAAAATCTCGCCGAGTACGTCATATTGGTGTAATTTTTGAAATAGTAAAACTGAATGTCAGAAGAGGTTTTGAGGCTCTGAGAGAAGCTCCTTTTGCTGGAATAAATGATGTTGCCATGCGAAATCTCTGGAGGATCTTCAGAAGAAAAGCAGACGCTGATTTTCAGGAGCTTCAGGAGATTTGTGAAGAACTTGCTCCACGACCTTGTGGAATTATGAGGCATTATGAAGATTTTTGGTTCAGTCGTCTTGGTGGGAGATATTGTTTTGAAGAGAAGGAATTCACTGATGAACTTGCAGAAGAACAAGTTCCTGAGGATGTGGAAGATAACACTTGTAGGGAGATTGTTGTCTGGAGGCCTAAGAATCCAGTTCTGACTGGAGACTTCAAGTGGCTGTTTGACTTTCTAAGGGAGAACCCTTCTGAGAAGTCCCCAAATATGGTCATTCCAGAAGTTGTCTATCCTTCAGAAGTTGATGCTCCCACTCCTCCAAGGAATCTAGCTGCCATTCTTCAAGCCCTTGAGAATGGAGATTCTGATCTCCCTGCTCCTGTGTATGAAGAAGATGCTTCTAGGGAAGAAGCTGATGCTGAGATACATCCTGCTAAGAGTATTCCTGCTGAGGAAAATCATGACGATGATCTCACGATGGATGCTGCTGTTGAGAATGTTGTTCCACTGAACAGAAGTTGTGAAGCTTCTTCTGGAGAAACCTCTCTTCTGGTGAAGACTTTAGAGGTTATTCAAAAGAATCAAGCTGATCTAGCTTCTCGCCTGGACAAGCAAGAAGATACCAACAATGAGTTTCGCTCATTTATACAGAAGCGGACTGAAAGCAACAATGAGATTCATGGCCTTCTAGCTAAGATAGTTTCTAAACTAGGCTAGTCGTAGTCGTTTGGTCTTAGATGTCTCCTTTTTCTTGCATCTGTTTTGTGCATCTGTCTTCTCATCCCTTGTATCTTCTAATTAATTCTGATGAATGAAATCTTTTATCTTCTCTCATATTGTTTGTTTTTCATCTGAATCTTTTATGCTTTTTGATGTTATGACAAAAAGGGGGAGAAAATGTGATACTTGATCTGATTTACTATATCAGTTACTGGGAGTAAGTCTCCACATTTCTAACAGAATTTGCAAGTTCTATGTCTTTGAGTGTTTTGCAGGATTGAATACATTCTAAAAAGCTCAACATGAGAAGCAAAGACATGGGGAAAAGCAATTCTATATAGAAACAAGCTCATGAAAATTGAAGCAAGCTGAGTGATGTGGAGCTTCAAGATCAGAAGCAAGAAGGAAGAATGTTCTGATATTCTTGTGATAGAATATGCTCTAACACATTCTTACTCCTTATATGTTCTGATACATTTTTTATGTGCTCTGATACATATTTTATGTTCTGATGCATTTTATGTGTTTTGATACATAGTATATGCTCTGAAACATATTTTATGTTCTGATTCATTCATGCCTTGACTCTTGTTGTCTAGTTTGTTTTTGAAACATTTCAGGATGTAGAGATGCTCTGATGACGCTCTGGTACATTCAAGAATGTTCTGATACAATCAAGCATGCAATGATTCTAGAAGAAATTCAAAGCTTTGAAGTTGTCCTATGGAAGCAAGAAGCAGAAGCTCTGAATGTTCTGAAGTTCTAAGCTTATGTGAACGTCTCAACTGAAATGGAAAATACTCAGGGAAGTCCTCTATTTATAAATTTCTTCCAGTATTTATTTCAGGGGGAGATTATTCATCTCAGGGGGAGATTGTTAATCTCAGGGGGAGACATATTCACACACTACGTTTATATGCTTTTGCTATAACTGTGTATTTTTCTTTAGCCATCTGATATTCTGATTGCAAATTCATATCAATTATATATGTTGTTGTCATCATCAGAAAGGGGGAGATTGTTAGAACAAGATTTGTTGTGATCAATATTCTTAGTTTTGATGATAACAATGTATATGAATTCTGTATGAGATAATGTGGTACTCTAATCCTATGCAATTTCCATTTCAGGAATCACATAAAGAGTATGCACAAAATCAGCGCAAGAAGCACTGACTCAGAAGGTTCAGCATGCAACATCAGAACATGCTCTGGCAAGACATCAGAAGATGGTCAAGCAGAATCAGAACATGGTCTATTGAAGCATCAGAAGAACTTGAGAATAGAAGCAGAAGCACTGAAGTTCTCATGGTATCACGCTAGAAGCTGTCATACCCCAATTTTTGACCTAAGATACCACCTCATATCATTTGCATATGCATCATTTGCATCTCTAACAAATTACATAGCTGTGTTTGCTACTTGTGCTCAGCAGGGTTTAATCTGGAAATCACTCATCAGTACAAGCAACAATCCACTAGGGTTTTGTTCTCCCTTCATCTCAAATGAATCATCTTCATCAACAATCAACATTTGGTCCTCAGAGATTCACTTCAACAAGCTCAACAGCTTTGAATCGACTGAATTAGGGTTTTGCCTGAAGACAGCATACTCCTGACTTTTGCTCAGAATTTGACCTAATGGCTTGGGACATGATATCAAGACCCCAAGTGCATCATTTTGGCCTAATCCATTGGCTCATAACATCTCCTACACAAAGATTGATCAGACAAATCCTCAGATCAGGGTTTTGAACTATCAGGGACTGAAATCAGGGATCACATTTGGGAAACCCTAAAAATCCCCAGGGAGTCAATCAAAGGTTTCAATCATCCTCAAATAATCCCTATGACAAAATCCAATGGAAATTACATCTCAATTCAAGACCTACAGTCATCAATTTCATCTGGTCGACAATTAGGGTTTTTGACCTAATTCACTGAACAACTGACTTTTTAATCAGGACATGGTGCCACAACTCAAACCATGGCTCAATATCCTCTAATGCTTCAATGTGATCCATTCATACCATTCATTTGATGAGGATAGCCTGTTTCATTGAAAACTCCAGAAACGCGATTCGTCTGAAAAAAGTCAACTGTACAAGATCACCATTGACTTTTGGGGAATTTTGGTCAACCATGACTTTTGAAGTTTTTAATCATCAATATATGATATGAGAAGTCATTTGATCAAGAAAAATCAAGAAAATCAATCAAGAATCAAAAAGTCAAAAGTTTGACTTTCATACTTAGAAAAATTTCTAAGTGTTTTTCAATGGTTTTTTCCAAACTTTGAAAGGGAATTTCTCAAAATTTCACCTACAAACTGAAAAAAACTTCCAACATGAAAGTTGTAGATTTTGATCCAATAAACAACTTTGACACATATAAATTTTTTCCATAAGATCAACCATTTAAGAGATATGGTTCTTCAAAGTTGGTACTTTTTGAAAACTTCACTTAAAACTTCATTTTCTTCAAAGTTCATGGAACTTTTTCACCCATTTCCTTAAGAGACTTGAGGAAACTTTCAACTAGGCTTTTGAAGTATGTAATATGAGCTTTCCAAAATGTCCAAGAGCATGAAAAAATATGGAGTGTAGCTATGGTTTTGAATTTTGACATTAGTGACCATTTCACTTGAAATTTCAAGCCATTTTTGCAAAGTTATGAACCAATTTGCCAAATAATGCAAGTAATGATACACCAAAGCAATGATTGAAGATATTTTTCTGATTTGAGACAGATGGGAAAGAGATAAGAAGCATAGCCAATTTTAACCATGGTTTAGTAACTTTAACCATATGCATTTAATGGTAAGATTCCTTTCTATCCTTTAAGTGCCAAAATCACCAATTCTTGATCAACTTGCAAAGCTCTGAGTTCAGACTCTTTGGCCTATAAATAGAGGTCCAAACTTCATTGCAAATCACACCAAAACCTCACAATTATAGGTTTTCTCTCTTCTTTCTTGAATTACAAGTCATGTGTTTCAAAGTGAGGTAGAAAACTCAACCTCCATCTCTTGCAAGTTCTGACCAAAGTGATGCTTCCCACAAACCACAAACATCATATGGGATGTGTTTGATCCATCCATACACCCCAAATCACCCTAAATCTCAGAATCACTCTTCAACCACCATATTTGCATAAAATGAGCCTTAACATATCAATTCTCATACCAGGCCATATCTGTCCAAGTTAATCATCTAAACACACTCCATATACTTCACATGAACTGTTCCAACCATCATACATGATCTGAAACATCAAAATCAACTAGCTTGATCCTCACTTGAGCTAAACTGCAGTTCGGGTACCACAAGGTGATCAAGAGGTTTCCAGTTCATTCCAGGCATTCAAACACATCACATAAGGTCCATTGAAGCTATCCAGATCATCACAAAGCATCTGTAACACCTCCAGGCACGATTTCAATTTCCAGTTTGGCCGTTTTTGAGGTAAGTGCTCATGAACTTCAAACTCTACTCTCCACGCATCATAAATGAAATATGAACATACCATCTCATTTCTGCACACATGAGGATCATTAACCCTCAATCAATTGCATCATAACTTGCACATACACGATTTCAGATTGAATCATAGAATTAGGGTTCTTCGTGTTCATCAGAAAATTGATAGCCTTAGAGTGAAAATAAATGCAATTAAAGACCACCATCATGATCCTTATGAAAAAACGAGTGAGTTAGACCCTTCACTTGATCAATTTGGTTCAGTTTTCAGAATTTTCAAAATCAAATGGGGATGGTGTTCTTGGCGCCATTTTTTTGTTCAGAAATTCAAATACTTGTTTTTAAATATAATTAAATGAACGCTTATCATTAACAAGCTGTGCGCGCAGCTCAGTTGGTTGTTGTTTTGGCTGATGAGCATAAGGTCACGGGTTCAACACCCTTAGGGACCAAAACATTTTTTTTACAAACTATTTTTTCTTTCATTTTTCTTTTACAACTTCATTTAATTATTTAACACATCAAATTAATTCATTTTTCATTCATTTTTTGTACACTCTTTATTTAACACATATATTTTATGAATACCAAAAAAGATCATCAAAAAAGATTTATTTAATACTTTTTTTAAATAGGTTTAAAATGACATGTTTTAAGTGTTTTTTTAATACTTTAAATATTGTTTTTCTTTTAATTTTTAACCTAATCACTTGTAAATATTTTTTGAATAAACCCTAATCATCTAAGTGTTAATTGAAGACAATCTTTTTGTTTATCTTGATTAATTTGACTCCTTTCAAAATTCAAATCATTTTAAAACAAGCGATCACGATTCATTTCAAAGACAATAAACCATTTCTTTTTGAAACTATTGATTAAATCTTTTTAATTGATCAATCGATTTTCAAAATGATGTGGGGCCTCTCGAATATTAGAGAGTATAAGACCCACTCCTTTTTCTTTTTACACAGTCTTTTTATTCAAAATAAATAAACTTTCTTTCAAAACAAACTTTCAAACCGTTTTTCAAACGACGCGTCTGTTAACAAAACAATTTCAAAACTTTTCAATATACCATGGGCCTCCATGTAGGTATAAGTCCCAAGCCCTTTTGTACATACCCACTCCAGTACATGAAATTAGGTATTTCATTGTACGCCTTTTGTACATATCTCAATCTGTTTCTTTACTTTGAACAACAAATCAAAAACGAAGGTTTCTTTAAATCTTCCCAAAAATATACCATGGGCCTCCATGTAGGTATAAGTCCCAAGCCCCTTTGTAAATACCTGTTTACATAGCTTTGAATAAATTCAAGTGGACCTCTCCCCGAGTATGAGTCCCGAGCCCCGTGTATACAAATGGATCATGCTTACAGGTATATTTCCTTCATAAACTCCATTATATACACACACTTTGTCATATATATAACTGTTCATAACTGTTCATGTACTTGTGCATATTTGTTCGTACTTGTTCATACTTGTGATTGTGTTATATATGCTTGTTCAACTTAGTACAACACTAGGTTCCCCATAGCCTCCTATTGGGCTTCGTGCAAAGAATCTCCACTAGTTTAGGTTAGGACATAGAGTATGGTTTCCCGGTGAAATCGCTCTAAGAGCTCAAACCAACTATACCATGCCTCCCCTTGGGCTTTGTACAAACGAGTGACCCTCCCATAGCCTCCTCTTGGGCTTACAATGCAAGGACCCTGGATTGTCCCTCCCATAGCCTCCTCTTGGGCTTACAATGCAAGGACCCTCGGATAGCCTCCTCTTGGGCTTCGTACAAGGACCCATGGGCTTCTTATAAGCATCCCCAATATCCAAATCAAATACCCTAGGAGATTAGACATTTTTCATCTTTATGCTAGGAGTATCTCTTATATATCATCACAAACAATCAATCAATCAAACTTTTTTGCCACAAGGCTGGCTAATCAATCAAACTTTTTGCCACAAGGCTGGCTAATCAATCAAACTGTTTTACCACCGTACTGGATGATTAATCAAAGTTTTTGTCACAAGGCTGACTTCATTGAAACTTTTGCCACGAGGCTGGCTGATTAATCAAAACTTTTTGTCACAAGGCTGACTTCATTGAAAGTTTTTTGCCACAAGGCTGGTTAAACAAACAAACAAAAATCAAATAGATGTATGTGATGATATAGATTAGATACATCTAGCATTTAGACGACATTTGTCTATTTTCCTTTGCTTCCACTAGCATAAGTGGGAACTACGATTGCTCTGACTTTCTCAACATCCCTTTGAGAATACGTAGGCACAAGGTCGATCCTTGGCGAGCAAAACAAAACAAAAAAACCATTCAAACCTTAGCACCCGTAGACCCCGAGCTACAGATGCTCTGATTCCCTCTAAGGGATATGTATGCAGAGGATCGCGATGATCTTTGCGAGCATAATCAAACAAACACCTTAGGTCCCACCTCTTTCTCACAAGAACCTCCACCACAACAAGAATGGAATAAACAAAGCAAAGAAACCTATAGAGTACTATAGATACGTTGGGTGCTAATACCTTCCCTTCGTATAACCAACCCTCTTACCCAAAGATCTCTCCCCCCACTTTTAGGTTATTGCAGCTTTTTTCCTTTTCCTCCTTTGGAAATAATAAAAAGTTTGGTCGATACAAAAGAAAAATCATTTTTTTTGAGCACTCGAGCCCAAAGAAGGCATCAGGTGTCTCATCCACAAAAAAGAGGAACAAAACGGTTTTTCGCCCGCGACAGAAAAATGGCGACTTCACTGGGGAACCATCTTTTTATTGTTTCCAAAGGAAGGGTTAATTCTATTTGCTTTATTTTTCATTTCATTTTTTGTTATATGTGTGGTTCTGGTTCTGTTACTTGTGTGGTTCTGTTACAAGTGATACATTATGGACAAATCCTAACCCGGATTAAGTACACATAAGAAATTAGGTGGAGGGTATAGTCATGTGCAGGCGCACGTGAGAATCCTTCCGCTCAGTGGAGGTTCCTTGTTGGTAATATATGTTTAGCATGTTTCGTAGCGAAGACATTATTACTTTCATTGAACTGTAGAAGCTGAGAGACCGTAGAACCCCAACCCATCTTGGCCTTATTAGGTTGTGGTGCAGAAACTATTCAGGTGAAGACTTGGATTAGTTGTCATGCGGAGAACCACACTCAGACGAGTTTTTCTTGAGAATATTACTGGCTCATGAGTTTAATTGTGGAAGGCCGGTAATATCCGAAAGAAAAATGTAGACTCTGACGTATCAGTAGAACATGTCATGCAGGTGATTAACTAGATCTATCCCATTTTTGGTTCTCTGACCTCATGCTCGTGACGTTGGACCTTCGAACCTATGCGTTACCATGTTTGTGTTACCATGTTTGCGTTACCATGTTTGTGTTACCATGTATGCGTTACCATGTTCGCGTTACCATGTTTGAACTACCATGTTTGTTTCACCATGTTTGAATATGTGGCATCCATGCATCCATGCATTCATACATTCATTAAAAAACCCATCTTTTTCCACAAAAACATGATTTTTCCAAAAAATTTTAGAGAATTTTCTTTGCAAACATTATAGGATTAAGTTATGGAAAAAAGGTATACCAAAAAGTACGGTTTCAAAACGCCTGATGTAGAAAGACTGATAGAGTTAGCATCTTCTGTACAAGATCCTTCTAATTTTAGGAAAAGTTATGGAAAGCTTTTGCCTATCCTGAACACTCATGTTGATGAAGGACTTCTCAAAACTCTGGTTCAGTTCTATGATCCCGTCTACCGGTGTTTCACCTTTCCAGACTACCAGTTGGTACCAACCTTGGAAGAATATGCCAATCTTTTGGGTATCCCTGTGTCTGACAAAATACCCTTCAATGGTTTGGAAGCCATTCCTAAGTCATACGTCATTGCAGCAAGTACCCATTTGAAAAAGTCTGAAGTAGAGAGTAATTGGACTACCAAAGGAAACCTCCCGGGATTAACCTCACACTTCCTAATAAAGAAAGCCTTTGATTTCATCGAAACTGGTAGCATGATAGCCTTTGAAGCTGTACTAGCCTTGCTCATCTATGGGTTGGTTCTGTTTCCCAATGTCGACAACTTTGTTGATATCAATGCCATAAAGATCTTTCTGATTGGAAATCCTGTTCCGACTTTGCTTGGTGACATGTATTTTTCTGTCCATCATAGGAATCGCCAAGGCGGTGGAATCATTGTATGTTGTGCACCTTTGTTGTTCAAATGGATTGTTTCACACTTACCTGAGTCTCCTATTTTCACAGAAAACCGAGAAGGCTTGCGTTGGCCTCGAAGACTTATGTCTCTTACTAATAATGATATTCGTTGGTATACCTTGGCTCGCTGTGGTACAGAAACCATTGAAAGTTGTGGAGAGTTCGCCAACGTACCCCTCATTGGTACACAAGGAGGAATTAACTATAATCCGGTCCTAGCCCGCCGACAACTCGGGTATGCAAATTCAGTTAAACCTGTTGGTCCCTCAGTGGAAGGATACTTTTACCGAGAGGGGGATAATCCTAAAAGATTGAAAGCGAGAATGGTGAGAGCTTGGTACGACGTCCGATGGGGAGAAAAAGGTGAGGAAAGAAATTGCATTGCCATGGACGCCTACACCTGCTGGGTAAGAAAAGAGCCAAGGAGTTCCAAATGCCTTATGCTTATGAAAAACCCATGTTTCCTGCTGTGTCTCAACGACCCAACATTCCAGCTATGGAGGAATACCAACGCGCTTTGACTAAAATGAGGACAGAAAAAGATGCTTGGGAAGAAAAGTTTCGTAGCACTGAGGTGGAAAATAGAAAGTTGAAGAAAAGAGTGAAAGATCACGAAGAAACTCTCTATTATCAAGATGGATGGCTCATGAGCAAAGATGAGAAGATTCGCCAGAAAGACGCTGCAATCAAGAGATACATCAAAGAAAGCAAGAAAAATCTGGAAGGCTCGACAAGCAACGCCCCGACTCCTGATGATTGGAAGAATGTTGTTGACAAGCTGAGAGCTGAAAAGGCCGAATTGAAAGCTCACTATGGGAAAGAAATCATGAAGCTCAAGCTGCACAATGCATTTGGTTCTTCGTCTGATGAAGATGCTTAGGATCTGTTTAGCTTTTTTTATTTTATTTTATCATTTGCTTTTGTAAGGAGCTACGCTCCAATGTTGTAACATTTCCCATTATTGCAATAAAAAAAATGAATAAAAGATTTGTTTGTGTTCAAATGTTTGCAAGGAAATAATCTTTAAAATATTTGGAAAAATCATAAATTTCTTTTTTGCATGCATCATTCTGCATATCGAGTCTGTTGTATAGAGTCTCATCTTTTGGATCTTTCTCCAATAGATCGTCAAGCTGTCGCGTCTCAAAGTTTCTCGACCGCGCTCGCAATCAGATCACAGATACAATACTCGTTCAAGCAGAAGAAGAGTAATGGAACACTCTGAACAAGAGAATATTGAGCTCCGTGGTACAGTGACCACTCTTCAGGAAAAGTTGGAAAGTCTCACGACTCTGGTTGACTCCTTGATGGCCGCACAGAATCAGCCGCCGCCACCTAACAGTCAAGCAACAGTAACATCTGAAGTCACTACTCCAGTTTCTACAGTGGCATTCGGCATTCCATCTTTCTCCATGCCAGAAGGTTGGGGCCCGCCTTTCAGCTTTGGTACAGGATTCCGCCATAATTTCTCTGGGGTTCAAACAGCTACAACTGAAGCGCCTGCTGCACAAGGTTCAGCGTTTATTCCACATTCAGGGGTAACCTTTTCCCAAATCACTATGGCACTTTCTCAACCCACTATGACGGTTCCGACCCCTACGGTTCACACTGTTCCTTATGATGGCAATGAGATTTATCATGATCAAGGTGATAGCACAAATCAGCGTAATCTTGTGGGAGATCTCCAAGAGCAGTTTAACAAGATGCAGATGGAAGTTAAGGCTATCCGGGGGAAAGATTTGTTTGGAAAGAATGCCCAGGAGCTATGTTTGGTTCCCAGTGTACAAATACCGGCTAAGTTCAAGGTCCCAGACTTTGAGAAGTATAAAGGTAGTTCTTGTCCGCAAAGCCATCTTGTGATGTATGCTAGAAAGATGTCTACTTATGCAGATAATCATCAGTTGCTTATCCATTACTTTCAAGACAGTTTGACTGGTGCCGCACTGAAGTGGTACACAGGCTTGGATAGCACTAATATTCGAACATTCAATGACCTAGGTGAGGCCTTTGTCCGACAATACAAGTATAACTCGGATATGGCTCCAGACAGAGATCAGCTTCGATCCATGGCTCAGAAAGACCATGAAGCTTTCAAAGAGTATGCCCAACGATGGAGAGAAACCGCTGCTCAGATTAATCCACCGTTAAAAGAGAAAGAGATGACAAAGATCTTTTTGAATACTCTCAGTCCGTTTTATTATGAACGCATGATTGCTAGTGCTCCAAGTGATTTCACCGAAATGGTAAACATGGGTATGCGTCTAGAAGAAGGAGTCCGAACCGGACGTCTAACTAAAGAAGGTGGATCTTCAAGCGGAACCAAAAAATTCGGAAGTGGTTTCCCAAAGAAGAAAGAACAGAGTGTTGACATGGTATCCCAAGGGAGGCCAAGAGGAAATGTTAATCGTCAACGACAGATTGCTGCTATCACGTCAGTCGTTAATACCGCACCGAATCCGGGGTTTACTCCGCAGTTTCAACAACAACAGCCTCGACCACAGGCTCAGCAGTTAAACAATAATCAGAATCGAGTACAAAGAGCTCCACAGTTCGATCCGATTCCAATGACCTACACAGAATTGTACCCTGCTTTGGTTGAAAGAGGTCTTGTTCAAACTAAAGCACCACCACCAGTACCTGAGAAACTCCCATGGTGGTACAAAGCTGAGGTCTCATGCCCTTATCATCAAGGAGCACCTGGCCATGATCTTGAGCATTGCATAGCCTTGAAGTATGAAGTTCAGAGGTTGGTTAGATCTAATCTCCTCTCTTTCAGAAATTTGAATCCTAATGTGCAAGCAAATCCGCTGCCCAATCATGGAGGGCATGTGGTAAACATGGTATATGGATGTCCTGGCCAATACCGAGTCTATAATATCAACTTCTCAAGAGCAGATTTGGTACAAATGCACGCCACTCTTTGTCGAGGGCCGAGTTTTCGCCATCATCAATATGGTTCCTGTAGAATATGTTGTGTGGATCCTCACGGGTGTTCGATTGTGAGAAGAGATCTCCAAGTTTTGCTAGATAATGGTACTATTGAGATCTACAGAAATAGGGATGAAAATGAAGTTAACATGATAGGATGTTATCCGCATGAGCTTTTAGTCTCAGATATCAACTCGGAAAAGCCTACAGTTAACGTCATCGTTCCTCATTTCAACATGCCTGAGCGCATGGAAGTTACTTACAACAAGCCGAAGGTTCCTATTGCTCCTTTGATCATTTGTCTACCTGGACCTGTTCCTTATGACTCTGACAAGGCAGTTCCATACAACTACAATGCTACAATGATAAAAGATGGACAAGAAGTTCCTTTGCCTACTCTCTCATCTGTTGAAAACATTGCTGATGTAAGTCGTGTAACAAGAAGTGGACGTGTGTATACTCCGCTACCTCCGAAACAGCCTGTTGCTCCTGTATCCGGGCAAAATCCTGTGAATACACCAGTGGGGAACCCTGTGGAAACTCCTGTTAGTAATACAAACACTGATGTTGGTCAATCCAGTGGAACCAATGTGAATCCTGACTTCGATGAAATTTTGAAACTTATCAAAAGAAGTGAATATAAGATTGTGGATCAGCTTATGCAGACTCCTTCGAAGATCTCGATACTTTCATTGTTGTTGAATTCAGAAGCCCACAGGGAAGCCCTGATGAGAGTCTTAGATCAAGCTTTTGTAGATCATGATGTGACTGTTGACCACTTTGATGGGATAATAGCCAATATAACAGCTTGTAACAATTTAAGCTTCTGTGATGAAGAACTCCCCGAGGAGGGTAAAAATCACAATCTTGCTTTGCACATTTCTATGAACTGTCAGTCAGACTCTTTGTCCAATGTGTTGGTAGACACCGGATCTTCCTTGAATGTGATGCCAAAGACGACTCTTGCTCGCTTGTCTTACCAAGGAATGCCTATGAAGTTCAGTGGTGTAGTTGTCAAAGCATTTGATGGATCGCGAAAATCGGTTATTGGCGAAGTCAACCTTCCCATGACAATTGGTCCACATACATTCCAAATCACCTTCCAGGTCATGGACATTCAAGCTTCTTATAGCTGCCTGTTAGGACGACCATGGATCCATGAAGCAGGGGCAGTAACTTCTACGCTCCACCAAAAGTTGAAGTTTGTAACAAATGGAAAATTGGTAACAATAAGTGGAGAACAAGCCTTGATGGTGAGCCATTTATCCAATTTCTCCTTCATTGGTGCTGATGATGTGGAAGGAACCCAGTTCCAAGGTCTCTCTTTAGAAGACGAATCTTCCAAGAAGAAAGCATCGATCTCTTCTTACAAAGAGGCAGTGAAAGTAGTAAAGGATGGAACTACCACTGGCTGGGGGCAAGTTGTGATCCCGACCAAGAATGAAACTAGAGCAGGTCTCGGATGTTTACCAACATTCTCAAACTGCACCAAGAAGGATGAAACCCTTCGTCCGATCAAAGAAACATTCATTAGTGGAGGATTCCTTAACCCAATTCCTCAAGAGGTCAATGTCCTTATTGAAGAATGCATCGAAGAAGGTCTCTCCGATACTGAAGAAGAATGGAAATGTTATCTCAATGACTCGGGATACATATCTCAGGAAGAACCATATCCTCCTTCAGAGAAATCCAAAGGCAAAGAAACTGAGCCTGTTCCTGCAGAGGTCTGGGACACCTTGGGACAACCAAGTGGAAAATTTGATTATATGGTGAAATATACTGCGCCTGAAAGTTCAAAGATTGCGATTGAAGATGTCCAACCAACTGGATGGGGAGATTCCTTTGAATATAATAGTCAACCAGAAGAGGCTTATCAGCCCTGTCGATTTTCTCAACAACCTGAAATTACTGGAGATTTCGGATTTAATGCATCTACCAAGGTTTATAATCCTGAAGATGGTTACTATCACATAAACGCCATTTTTGAAGATGAAGGGGAAGATGGTCCCGCAACTGACTCAGAAAGTGTCGCTGACAATGAGTCTCTTCATCCTGAAGACTGGGAAGAACACCCTGAAAATTCTGAAGATTGTGACTCGTCTTATGCTCTCCAAGAAGTGGAAGAAGACCGTTTCAACTCTACAAAGAACAAGGTTGACAAACCTGGACCTTCAAATCCTGCTCGACCAGCGGTCAATGTTAATACTGGAGATAATTCTGAGGAGAATTTTCCTGAATACATAATACACAGAGGAGTTCGTTGCTACTGGAAAGCTGTCGACGTTCCGAATGTTGTTCGCCGCTCAAAGTAATCACTTCGCTGTTATTTTGACCTCCTGCCTTGCCCAAAGCAGAGAGATGTTTTATAGGGCTTTGCTTTTAAATGTTCCGCCCAAATAACTTTGTGTATAGGGCTTTGTTTTAAAAGTTTCCCTCTTTGTCCTGCCCAAGACAAATGAGTTTGTGTTTAGGGCTTTGTTTCAAAGATGAATCATAAATAAAGCGTCATTTTGAATTCCCTACATTATGTGTTTTATTTTTGCTTTTTTCTGGAAATGGTAATCCTAAAAAACCAAAAAAAAAAAACTTTTTCAATGATCTGCATACACTCTTGCATTCACAATTTTCAGAAATAAATATAAATCACATGTGCAGATTAACTTTTAATAAACCCATTGAATGCAATAATCCTATGCCCTCTCCCAACTTTGAGTTTCCTGTGTTCGAAGCCGAAGAAGAGGAAGAAGAAGAGATCCCGGACAAGATCTCTCGATTACTTAAGCACGAGGAAAGAGCCATTCTGCCTCACAAAGAGCCTTTAGAAAAGATCAATTTGGGTTCTGAAGAAGACAAAAAAGAAGTGACCATTGGATCGCTACTTGATACTGATATCAAGAGTAAGTTGACAGACCTTCTCAAAGAATATGTTGACGTGTTTGCCTGGTCCTACCAAGACATGCCTGGGTTGGATACCAATATTGTTCAACATTACTTGCCATTGAAGCCAGAATGTCCGCCGGTTAAGCAGAAATTACGAAGGACTCACCCTGATATGGCTAACAAGATCAAAGTGGAAGTTCAAAAGCAACTCGACGCAGGTTTTCTTGTCACCTCTGAGTATCCTCAATGGTTGGCCAACATAGTGCCAGTTCCGAAGAAAGATGGAAAAGTCAGAATGTGTGTTGACTACCGTGACTTGAACAAGGCCAGTCCAAAAGATGACTTTCCGTTACCACATATAGACATGTTGGTTGATAACACCGCTAAGTTCAACGTCTTTTCCTTCATGGACGGGTTCTCCGGTTATAATCAGATTAAGATGGCTCCTGAAGACATGGAGAAGACATCTTTCATCACCCCATGGGGTACCTTTTGCTACAAAGTGATGCCGTTTGGATTGAAGAATGCCGGCGCAAGTTACCAAAGGGCAATGACTACTCTCTTTCATGACATGATGCATAAAGAAATTGAAGTTTATGTGGACGACATGATAGCCAAGTCCAGCACAGAAGAAGAACATATTGAATACCTTTTGAAGTTGTTTCAACGACTAAGGAAATATCAGCTTCGCTTGAATCCTAACAAATGTACTTTTGGGGTTAGATCTGGAAAACTCTTGGGTTTCATTGTCAGCCAAAGAGGAATTGAAGTAGATCCCGACAAAGTCAGAGCTATTCAAGAGATGCCTGCACCAAAAACTGAAAAACAAGTAAGAGGATTTCTCGGACGATTGAACTATATCTCCAGATTCATCTCTCAAATGACTGCTACTTGTGGGCCAATTTTCAAGCTTCTCCGCAAAGATCAAGGGGTTGTATGGACTGAAGATTGCCAGAAAGCGTTCGACAGTATCAAGGAATACCTGTTAGAACCACCGATATTGATTCCTCCAGTTGAAGGAAGACCATTAATCATGTACCTTACTGTGTTAGAAGAATCCATGGGTTGTATGCTTGGACAACAAGATGAAACCGGTAAGAAGGAGCATGCCATCTATTACCTGAGTAAGAAATTCACAGATTGTGAGTCTCGTTACTCCATGCTCGAAAAAACATGTTGTGCTTTGGCTTGGGCTTCAAAACGTCTCCGCCAATACATGATCAACAATACTACTTGGTTAATCTCCAAAATGGATCCGATCAAGTATGTCTTTGAAAAGCCTGCCTTAACAGGAAGGATTGCTCGATGGCAAATGCTGTTATCCGAATATGACATTGAATACCGTGCTCAAAAAGCGGTCAAAGGAAGCATTCTCGCCGATCACTTGGCGCATCAACCAATTAATGAATATCAATCTCTCAAGTTTGACTTTCCTGACGAAGATGTCTTGTACTTGAAGATGAAAGATTGTGACGAACCGTTACCTGAAGAAGGTCCTGATCCTGAATCAAGATGGGGCCTAATTTTCGACGGAGCAGTAAACGCTTTTGGCAATGGAATTGGGGCAATCATCATCACTCCCAAGGGTACTCATATCCCGTTCTCTGCCAGATTACTATTTGATTGCACCAACAACATCGCAGAATATGAAGCTTGTATCATGGGTCTTGAAGAAGCCATTGACTTAAGGATCAAGATCCTCGACGTATATGGAGATTCAGCCCTTGTGATCAACCAAATCAAAGACAAGTGGGAAACTTACCACCCTGGCTTGATTCCTTACAGAGATTATGCAAGACGTCTGTTAACTTTCTTCAACAAGGTGGAATTGCATCATATACCTCGAGATCAGAATCGAATGGCAGACGCCTTGGCTACTCTATCTTCCATGTTCAAAGTTAGTCACTGGAATGATGTGCCTACAGTCAGAATCACGCGCCTTGAAAGGCCTGCCTATGTGTTTGCAACTGAAGCAGTCATCGATGATAAACCGTGGTTCCACGACATCAAACGCTTCCTTCAAACTCAAGAGTACCCGCTTGGGGCATCAAACAAAGATAAGAAAACTCTAAGGAGACTTGCTGGCAGTTTCTTCCTGAACGGAGATGTGCTATACAAAAGAAATTTCGACATGGTTTTGCTCAGATGCGTGGATAGACACGAAGCAGACATGTTAATGCATGAAGTGCATGAAGGGTCCTTTGGAACTCATTCAAACGGGCATGCAATGTCCAAGAAAATGTTAAGAGCAGGATACTATTGGTTGACAATGGAATCTGATTGTTATAAACACGTGAAGAGATGTCACAAGTGCCAGATCTACGCAGATAAGATCCATGTGCCACCGACTCTACTCAACGTTCTCTCATCTCCGTGGCCTTTCTCCATGTGGGGTATCGATATGATTGGAATGATCGAGCCGAAAGCTTCAAACGGTCATCGTTTCATCTTGGTAGCTATTGATTACTTCACCAAATGGGTCGAAGCAGCATCTTACGCCAATGTTACAAGACAAGTGGTTGTGAGGTTTATCAAGAACAACATCATTTGCCGATATGGTGTTCCCAGCAAGATCATTACAGACAATGGTTCGAACTTGAACAACAAGATGATGAAAGAATTATGTGAGGAATTCAAGATTGAGCATCATAACTCTTCTCCTTACAGACCAAAAATGAACGGCGCCGTCGAAGCTGCTAACAAGAACATTAAGAAGATCATCCAGAAAATGGTCGTCACTTACAAAGACTGGCATGAAATGCTGCCATTTGCTTTACATGGGTACCGTACTTCAGTGCGTACTTCAACAGGGGCAACTCCCTTTTCTCTAGTATATGGCATGGAAGCTGTGCTCCCCGTAGAAGTTGAAATCCCGTCAATGAGAGTCCTCATGGAGACTAAGTTATCAGAGGCTGAATGGTGTCAAAGCAGATACGATCAGTTGAACTTAATCGAAGAAAAAACGTATGACTGCTCTATGCCATGGACAGTTATACCAAGCAAGGATGAAACAAGCTTTCAACAAAAAGGTTCGACCTCGTGAATTTCAAGAAGGCGACCTCGTGCTTAAAAAGATCTTGTCTTTTCAACCAGATTCTAGGGGCAAATGGTCTCCTAATTACGAAGGCCTGTATGTTGTCAAAAGAACATTTTCTGGCGGCGCCATGACTCTTGCAACTATGGATGGTGATGAACTCCCATACCCTGTGAATGCTGATGCAGTCAAGAAATACTTTGTCTAAAAAAATACAAAAGAACAGCTCGGTAAGTCGAAAACCCGCAAAGGGCGACTTAGGCAAAAATGAGCGTCTCGGTGGACTGAAAACCCGAAAGGGCGGTCCAGGCAAAAATTAGAGACAATAAACAGAAAAAAATTCATCCTGGTAGATTGAAAACCCGAAAGGGCAATCTAGGCAAAAATTAGGGATTTATGACAAAGTAACTGCATCAGTCCATACTTCGTCACCTGAGGAGTCTTTTTCTCAAAGGATCTTCAAACAAATCACCGCCAATCTGAAGCGACAAGCACAGTTGGAACTCAAAGTTGTTGGGGGGAATAGTGGTTATTGCTTTCAATGTAGCCTTTTCCGCATAATTGCCATTTCCAACTTTTGTAAATACTCTATGGAATCACGCCTTTAGCTGATTACCATCCTATTAAATAAATTTGAGCCTTGTGCCCATTTGTTTGCAATCTTTAATTTCATTCAGCTTGCAAAATGACGCTTTAATTATGTTATTCACTTTTGAAACAAAAAAGAAAAAATAAGTTTTAAATGAATTTACTTCACTTTTCTTTTTCAAAATAAAAGCGAAATTTTCCTTTGAGTTGTGAACAACGGAAGGAACATCAGCAGTCGTCTCCACAGGATGAACAAAAGGATTCTCCCTGGAAAAATTGTTGAGACAACGGTATTCTTGTCCCAGAAAAGAATTCTTGAAGCAATTATCCCTCGAGGTGAAGAAGCTCTTCTATCCCCAGTGAAGAAGCTCTTCTATCCCCATTGAAGAAGGTCTTTTATCCCCAGTAACGAAGATTTTCTATCTCCAGTGAAAAGGTTCTTCCATCTCAATAAGGAAAAATGCTTATCTTCCCCAGAGAAGTTTAAAGCACGCAACACCATTCATCACCTGTGTTATCTACACCGTGTTGAAGAACATTTGCCAAGTATCTGGTTGTATTGCGACGTCGGTCCTTCTCCAGTATATACTTCATTGTCTGTCAGTATCGTCAGCATGCATGCTACATTCATGACATTCATCATTCATACATATTTGCATCATTTATGAACTCTTGCATTTTTCAATCATTTGTTCAGGATATATCTATCCCAAAAAAAAAGAAAAAGAAAAAAGAAAAAAAGTATGGGCGTGTCATCTCTCCAGTAGGTTGTCACCCATAAGCAGAAAAAAAAAACATTTTCTTTCTCCAGTTCCCCACTGAGATCATTCCTCGTGGAAGAAGGTTGCTTTAGTTTTCTCCTCTCAAAACAAAGGAGAAAATTCCCATTCGAGTTCATTCCTCATGGGTACAAAGTCTTGTTTGACCGTTCCTTTCCAATTCATTCTTGGTTAGAACCCTGTCTTTACCAAAAAATTCAAATTCCGATTCCTCAAACAGAGTCGTGAAAAATGGACCATAAGCAATAGCCTCATCATCTGAGCAGCTTATGTCCCTTTCAAAAGCTTTTTCCTCTCCAGGAAATCAATCATGAAGACCATTTGACAAATCAGGGCCTTATTACTGTTCACAAGGCTGAATAACCAGTAATTTCCCTAGCAAAGTCTCCAGGATCATTTTATCACTCGGCTGATAATTGATCATGTCTTCAAAACCGCTATCACGAGGCTGGTAGTCGGTAACCTTTTTGTTCTGGTTATATTATTAAACATGTCTATCACAAGGCTGATAGTCGGTAATATTAACCGAACCTTTGAAACTCTTTTTACCTTGTCAAGTCTATCACAATGCTGGTAGTCGGTAATACAGTTTCATACCTTTCACCTTCGCATTATTAAACAAGTCTATCCCCAAGCTGATAGTCGATAATGTCGATAGGTAAGCTTTTCTTACAAAGCTATCATTCCCCGATAAAGCATACACTTGCTTCCCCAAAAAAAGAAAAAAAAAAACGGATTCTCTTCCGAAAAACGGATTGAGATATCCTTCCCAAACTCTTTCCCCAGTGGAGTCGATTCTTGATATCCCCTCGGTAAATATATCCTTGCATCATTCGCAATTTTGGTATCTTAGGTCCAAAATTTGCGTCTTCTGATATTTAAGTCTCTTCTACCCTATTAAAACGAAGATTTTCAATCTTCATGTCTCAGGTCGAAGAAACTTAAATAGGGGCATCTGTCATACCCCAATTTTTGACCTAAGATACCACCTCATATCATTTGCATATGCATCATTTGCATCTCTAACAAATTACATACACGATTTCAGATTGAATCATAGAATTAGGGTTCTTCGTGTTCATCAGAAAATTGATAGCCTTAGAGTGAAAATAAATGCAATTAAAGACCACCATCATGATCCTTATGAAAAAACGAGTGAGTTAGACCCTTCACTTGATCAATTTGGTTCAGTTTTCAGAATTTTCAAAATCAAATGGGGATGGTGTTCTTGGCGCCATTTTTTTGTTCAGAAATTCAAATACTTGTTTTAAATATAATTAAATGAACGCGTATCATTAACAAGCTGCGCGCGCAGCTCAGTTGGTTGTTGTTTTGGCTGATGAGCATAAGGTCACGGGTTCAACACCCTTAGGGACCAAAACATTTTTTTTACAAACTATTTTTTCTTTCATTTTTCTTTTACAACTTCATTTAATTATTTAACACATCAAATTAATTCATTTTTCATTCATTTTTTGTACACTCTTTATTTAACACATATATTTTATGAATACCAAAAAAGATCATCAAAAAAGATTTATTTAATACTTTTTTTAAATAGGTTTAAAATGACATGTTTTAAGTGTTTTTTTAATACTTTAAATATTGTTTTTCTTTTAATTTTTAACCTAATCACTTGTAAATATTTTTTGAATAAACCCTAATCATCTAAGTGTTAATTGAAGACAATCTTTTTGTTTATCTTGATTAATTTGACTCCTTTCAAAATTCAAATCATTTTAAAACAAGCGATCACGATTCATTTCAAAGACAATAAACCATTTCTTTTTGAAACTATTGATTAAATCTTTTTAATTGATCAATCGATTTTCAAAATGATGTGGGGCCTCTCGAATATTAGAGAGTATAAGACCCACTCCTTTTTCTTTTTACACAGTCTTTTTATTCAAAATAAATAAACTTTCTTTCAAAACAAACTTTCAAACCGTTTTTCAAACGACGCGTCTGTTAACAAAACAATTTCAAAACTTTTCAATATACCATGGGCCTCCATGTAGGTATAAGTCCCAAGCCCTTTTGTACATACCCACTCCAGTACATGAAATTAGGTATTTCATTGTACGCCTTTTGTACATATCTCAATCTGTTTCTTTACTTTGAACAACAAATCAAAAACGAAGGTTTCTTTAAATCTTCCCAAAAATATACCATGGGCCTCCATGTAGGTATAAGTCCCAAGCCCCTTTGTAAATACCTGTTTACATAGCTTTGAATAAATTCAAGTGGACCTCTCCCCGAGTATGAGTCCCGAGCCCCGTGTATACAAATGGATCATGCTTACAGGTATATTTCCTTCATAAACTCCATTATATACACACACTTTGTCATATATATATAACTGTTCATAACTGTTCATGTACTTGTGCATATTTGTTCGTACTTGTTCATACTTGTGATTGTGTTATATATGCTTGTTCAACTTAGTACAACACTAGGTTCCCCATAGCCTCCTATTGGGCTTCGTGCAAAGAATCTCCACTAGTTTAGGTTAGGACATAGAGTATGGTTTCCCGGTGAAATCGCTCTAAGAGCTCAAACCAACTATACCATGCCTCCCCTTGGGCTTTGTACAAACGAGTGACCCTCCCATAGCCTCCTCTTGGGCTTACAATGCAAGGACCATGGATTGTCCCTCCCATAGCCTCCTCTTGGGCTTACAATGCAAGGACCCTCGGATAGCCTCCTCTTGGGCTTCGTACAAGGACCCATGGGCTTCTTATAAGCATCCCCAATATCCAAATCAAATACCCTAGGAGATTAGACATTTTTCATCTTTATGCTAGGAGTATCTCTTATATATCATCACAAACAATCAATCAATCAAACTTTTTTGCCACAAGGCTGGCTAATCAATCAAACTTTTTGCCACAAGGCTGGCTAATCAATCAAACTGTTTTACCACCGTACTGGATGATTAATCAAAGTTTTTGTCACAAGGCTGACTTCATTGAAACTTTTGCCACGAGGCTGGCTGATTAATCAAAACTTTTTGTCACAAGGCTGACTTCATTGAAAGTTTTTTGCCACAAGGCTGGTTAAACAAACAAACAAAAATCAAATAGATGTATGTGATGATATAGATTAGATACATCTAGCATTTAGACGACATTTGTCTATTTTCCTTTGCTTCCACTAGCATAAGTGGGAACTACGATTGCTCTGACTTTCTCAACATCCCTTTGAGAATACGTAGGCACAAGGTCGATCCTTGGCGAGCAAAACAAAACAAAAAAACCATTCAAACCTTAGCACCCGTAGACCCCGAGCTACAGATGCTCTGATTCCCTCTAAGGGATATGTATGCAGAGGATCGCGATGATCTTTGCGAGCATAATCAAACAAACACCTTAGGTCCCACCTCTTTCTCACAAGAACCTCCACCACAACAAGAATGGAATAAACAAAGCAAAGAAACCTATAGAGTACTATAGATACGTTGGGTGCTAATACCTTCCCTTCGTATAACCAACCCTCTTACCCAAAGATCTCTCCCCCCACTTTTAGGTTATTGCAGCTTTTTTCCTTTTCCTCCTTTGGAAATAATAAAAAGTTTGGTCGATACAAAAGAAAAATCATTTTTTTGAGCACTCGAGCCCAAAGAAGGCATCAGGTGTCTCATCCACAAAAAAGAGGAACAAAACGGTTTTTCGCCCGCGACAGAAAAATGGCGACTTCACTGGGGAACCATCTTTTTATTGTTTCCAAAGGAAGGGTTAATTCTATTTGCTTTATTTTTCATTTCATTTTTTGTTATATGTGTGGTTCTGGTTCTGTTACTTGTGTGGTTCTGTTACAAGTGATACATTATGGACAAATCCTAACCCGGATTAAGTACACATAAGAAATTAGGTGGAGGGTATAGTCATGTGCAGGCGCACGTGAGAATCCTTCCGCTCAGTGGAGGTTCCTTGTTGGTAATATATGTTTAGCATGTTTCGTAGCGAAGACATTATTACTTTCATTGAACTGTAGAAGCTGAGAGACCGTAGAACCCCAACCCATCTTGGCCTTATTAGGTTATGGTGCAGAAACTATTCAGGTGAAGACTTGAATTAGTTGTCATGCGGAGAACCACACTCAGACGAGTTTTTCTTGAGAATATTACTGGCTCATGAGTTTAATTGTGGAAGGCCGGTAATATCCGAAAGAAAAATGTAGACTCTGACGTATCAGTAGAACATGTCATGCAGGTGATTAACTAGATCTATCCCATTTTTGGTTCTCTGACCTCATGCTCGTGACGTTGGACCTTCGAACCTATGCGTTACCATGTTTGTGTTACCATGTTTGCGTTACCATGTTTGTGTTATCATGTATGCGTTACCATGTTCGCGTTACCATGTTTGAACTACCATGTTTGTTTCACCATGTTTGAATATGTGGCATCCATGCATCCATGCATTCATACATTCATTAAAAAACCCATCTTTTTCCACAAAAACATGATTTTTCCAAAAAAATTTAGAGAATTTTCTTTGCAAACATTATAGGATTAAGTTATGGAAAAAAGGTATACCAAAAAGTACGGTTTCAAAACGCCTGATGTAGAAAGACTGATAGAGTTAGCATCTTCTGTACAAGATCCTTCTATTTTTAGGAAAAGTTATGGAAAGCTTTTGCCTATCCTGAACACTCATGTTGATGAAGGACTTCTCAAAACTCTGGTTCAGTTCTATGATCCCGTCTACCGGTGTTTCACCTTTCCAGACTACCAGTTGGTACCAACCTTGGAAGAATATGCCAATCTTTTGGGTATCCCTGTGTCTGACAAAATACCCTTCAATGGTTTGGAAGCCATTCCTAAGTCACACGTCATTGCAGCAAGTACCCATTTGAAAAAGTCTGAAGTAGAGAGTAATTGGACTACCAAAGGAAACCTCCCGGGATTAACCTCACACTTCCTAATAAAGAAAGCCTTTGATTTCATCGAAACTGGTAGCATGATAGCCTTTGAAGCTGTACTAGCCTTGCTCATCTATGGGTTGGTTCTGTTTCCCAATGTCGACAACTTTGTTGATATCAATGCCATAAAGATCTTTCTGATTGGAAATCCTGTTCCGACTTTGCTTGGTGACATGTATTTTTCTGTCCATCATAGGAATCGCCAAGGCGGTGGAATCATTGTATGTTGTGCACCTTTGTTGTTCAAATGGATTGTTTCACACTTACCTGAGTCTCCTATTTTCACAGAAAACCGAGAAGGCTTGCGTTGGCCTCGAAGACTTATGTCTCTTACTAATAATGATATTCGTTGGTATACCTTGGCTCGCTGTGGTACAGAAACCATTGAAAGTTGTGGAGAGTTCGCCAACGTACCCCTCATTGGTACACAAGGAGGAATTAACTATAATCCGGTCCTAGCCCGCCGACAACTCGGGTATGCAAATTCAGTTAAACCTGTTGGTCCCTCAGTGGAAGGATACTTTTACCGAGAGGGGGATAATCCTAAAAGATTGAAAGCGAGAATGGTGAGAGCTTGGTACGACGTCCGATGGGGAGAAAAAGGTGAGGAAAGAAATTGCATTGCCATGGACGCCTACACCTGCTGGGTAAAGAAAAGAGCCAAGGAGTTCCAAATGCCTTATGCTTATGAAAAACCCATGTTTCCTGCTGTGTCTCAACGACCCAACATTCCAGCTATGGAGGAATACCAACGCACTTTGACTAAAATGAGGACAGAAAAAGATGCTTGGGAAGAAAAGTTTCGTAGCACTGAGGTGGAAAATAGAAAGTTGAAGAAAAGAGTGAAAGATCACGAAGAAACTCTCTATTATCAAGATGGATGGCTCATGAGCAAAGATGAGAAGATTCGCCAGAAAGACGCTGCAATCAAGAGATACATCAAAGAAAGCAAGAAAAATCTGGAAGGCTCGACAAGCAACGCCCCGACTCCTGATGATTGGAAGAATGTTGTTGACAAGCTGAGAGCTGAAAAGGCCGAATTGAAAGCTCACTATGGGAAAGAAATCATGAAGCTCAAGCTGCACAATGCATTTGGTTCTTCGTCTGATGAAGATGCTTAGGATCTGTTTAGCTTTTTTTATTTTATTTTATCATTTGCTTTTGTAAGGAGCTACGCTCCAATGTTGTAACATTTCCCATTATTGCAATAAAAAAAAATGAATAAAAGATTTGTTTGTGTTCAAATGTTTGCAAGGAAATAATCTTTAAAATATTTGGAAAAATCATAAATTTCTTTTTTGCATGCATCATTCTGCATATCGAGTCTGTTGTATAGAGTCTCATCTTTTGGATCTTTCTCCAATAGATCGTCAAGCTGTCGCGTCTCAAAGTTTCTCGACCGCGCTCGCAATCAGATCACAGATACAATACTCGTTCAAGCAGAAGAAGAGTAATGGAACACTCTGAACAAGAGAATATTGAGCTCCGTGGTACAGTGACCACTCTTCAGGAAAAGTTGGAAAGTCTCACGACTCTGGTTGACTCCTTGATGGCCGCACAGAATCAGCCGCCGCCACCTAACAGTCAAGCAACAGTAACATCTGAAGTCACTACTCCAGTTTCTACAGTGGCATTCGGCATTCCATCTTTCTCCATGCCAGAAGGTTGGGGCCCGCCTTTCAGCTTTGGTACAGGATTCTGCCATAATTTCTCTGGGGTTCAAACAGCTACAACTGAAGCGCCTGCTGCACAAGGTTCAGCGTTTATTCCACATTCAGGGGTAACCTTTTCCCAAATCACTATGGCACTTTCTCAACCCACTATGACGGTTCCGACCCCTACGGTTCACACTGTTCCTTATGATGGCAATGAGATTTATCATGATCAAGGTGATAGCACAAATCAGCGTAATCTTGTGGGAGATCTCCAAGAGCAGTTTAACAAGATGCAGATGGAAGTTAAGGCTATCCGGGGGAAAGATTTGTTTGGAAAGAATGCCCAGGAGCTATGTTTGGTTCCCAGTGTACAAATACCGGCTAAGTTCAAGGTCCCAGACTTTGAGAAGTATAAAGGTAGTTCTTGTCCGCAAAGCCATCTTGTTATGTATGCTAGAAAGATGTCTACTTATGCAGATAATCATCAGTTGCTTATCCATTACTTTCAAGACAGTTTGACTGGTGCCGCACTGAAGTGGTACACAGGCTTGGATAGCACTAATATTCGAACATTCAATGACCTAGGTGAGGCCTTTGTCCGACAATACAAGTATAACTCGGATATGGCTCCAGACAGAGATCAGCTTCGATCCATGGCTCAGAAAGACCATGAAGCTTTCAAAGAGTATGCCCAACGATGGAGAGAAACCGCTGCTCAGATTAATCCACCGTTAAAAGAGAAAGAGATGACAAAGATCTTTTTGAATACTCTCAGTCCGTTTTATTATGAACGCATGATTGCTAGTGCTCCAAGTGATTTCACCGAAATGGTAAACATGGGTATGCGTCTAGAAGAAGGAGTCCGAACCGGACGTCTAACTAAAGAAGGTGGATCTTCAAGCGGAACCAAAAAATTCGGAAGTGGTTTCCCAAAGAAGAAAGAACAGAGTGTTGACATGGTATCCCAAGGGAGGCCAAGAGGAAATGTTAATCGTCAACGACAGATTGCTGCTATCACGCCAGTCGTTAATACCGCACCGAATTCGGGGTTTACTCCGCAGTTTCAACAACAACAGCCTCGACCACAGGCTCAGCAGTTAAACAATAATCAGAATCGAGTACAAAGAGCTCCACAGTTCGATCCGATTCCAATGACCTACACAGAATTGTACTCTGCTTTGGTTGAAAGAGGTCTTGTTCAAACTAAAGCACCACCACCAGTACCTGAGAAACTCCCATGGTGGTACAAAGCTGAGGTCTCATGCCCTTATCATCAAGGAGCACCTGGCCATGATCTTGAGCATTGCATAGCCTTGAAGTATGAAGTTCAGAGGTTGGTTAGATCTAATCTCCTCTCTTTCAGAAATTTGAATCCTAATGTGCAAGCAAATCCGCTGCTCAATCATGGAGGGCATGTGGTAAACATGGTATATGGATGTCCTGGCCAATACCGAGTCTATAATATCAACTTCTCAAGAGCAGATTTGGTACAAATGCACGCCACTCTTTGTCGAGGGCCGAGTTTTCGCCAGCATCAATATGGTTCCTGTAGAATATGTTGTGTGGATCCTCACGGGTGTTCGATTGTGAGAAGAGATCTCCAAGTTTTGCTAGATAATGGTACTATTGAGATCTACAGAAATAGGGATGAAAATGAAGTTAACATGATAGGATGTTATCCGCATGAGCTTTTAGTCTCAGATATCAACTCGGAAAAGCCTACAGTTAACGTCATCGTTCCTCATTTCAACATGCCTGAGCGCATGGAAGTTACTTACAACAAGCCGAAGGTTCCTATTGCTCCTTTGATCATTTGTCTACCTGGACCTGTTCCTTATGACTCTGACAAGGCAGTTCCATACAACTACAATGCTACAATGATAAAAGATGGACAAGAAGTTCCTTTGCCTACTCTCTCATCTGTTGAAAACATTGCTGATGTAAGTCGTGTAACAAGAAGTGGACGTGTGTATACTCCGCTACCTCCGAAACAGCCTGTTGCTCCTGTATCCGGGCAAAATCCTGTGAATACACCAGTGGGGAACCCTGTGGAAACTCCTGTTAGTAATACAAACACTGATGTTGGTCAATCCAGTGGAACCAATGTGAATCCTGACTTCGATGAAATTTTGAAACTTATCAAAAGAAGTGAATATAAGATTGTGGATCAGCTTATGCAGACTCCTTCGAAGATCTCGATACTTTCATTGCTGTTGAATTCAGAAGCCCACAGGGAAGCCCTGATGAGAGTCTTAGATCAAGCTTTTGTAGATCATGATGTGACTGTTGACCACTTTGATGGGATAATAGCCAATATAACAGCTTGTAACAATTTAAGCTTCTGTGATGAAGAACTCCCCGAGGAGGGTAAAAATCACAATCTTGCTTTGCACATTTCTATGAACTGTCAGTCAGACTCTTTGTCCAATGTGTTGGTAGACACCGGATCTTCCTTGAATGTGATGCCAAAGACGACTCTTGCTCGCTTGTCTTACCAAGGAATGCCTATGAAGTTCAGTGGTGTAGTTGTCAAAGCATTTGATGGATCGCGAAAATCGGTTATTGGCGAAGTCAACCTTCCCATGACAATTGGTCCACATACATTCCAAATCACCTTCCAGGTCATGGACATTCAAGCTGCTTATAGCTGCCTGTTAGGACGACCATGGATCCATGAAGCAGGGGCAGTAACTTCTACGCTCCACCAAAAGTTGAAGTTTGTAACAAATGGAAAATTGGTAACAATAAGTGGAGAACAAGCCTTGATGGTGAGCCATTTATCCAATTTCTCCTTCATTGGTGCTGATGATGTGGAAGGAACCCAGTTCCAAGGTCTCTCTTTAGAAGACGAATCTTCCAAGAAGAAAGCATCGATCTCTTCTTACAAAGAGGCAGTGAAAGTAGTAAAGGATGGAACTACCACTGGCTGGGGGCAAGTTGTGATCCCGACCAAGAATGAAACTAGAGCAGGTCTCGGATGTTTACCAACATTCTCAAACTGCACCAAGAAGGATGAAACCCTTCGTCCGATCAAAGAAACATTCATTAGTGGAGGATTCCTTAACCCAATTCCTCAAGAGGTCAATGTCCTTATTGAAGAATGCATCGAAGAAGGTCTCTCCGATACTGAAGAAGAATGGAAATGTTATCTCAATGACTCGGGATACATATCTCAGGAAGAACCATATCCTCCTTCAGAGAAATCCAAAGGCAAAGAAACTGAGCCTGTTCCTGCAGAGGTCTGGGACACCTTGGGACAACCAAGTGGAAAATTTGATTATATGGTGAAATATACTGCGCCTGAAAGTTCAAAGATTGCGATTGAAGATGTCCAACCAACTGGATGGGGAGATTCCTTTGAATATAATAGTCAACCAGAAGAGGCTTATCAGCCCTGTCGATTTTCTCAACAACCTGAAATTACTGGAGATTTCGGATTTAATGCATCTACCAAGGTTTATAATCCTGAAGATGGTTACTATCACATAAACGCCATTTTTGAAGATGAAGGGGAAGATGGTCCCGCAACTGACTCAGAAAGTGTCGCTGACAATGAGTCTCTTCATCCTGAAGACTGGGAAGAACACCCTGAAAATTCTGAAGATTGTGACTCGTCTTATGCTCTCCAAGAAGTGGAAGAAGACCGTTTCAACTCTACAAAGAACAAGGTTGACAAACCTGGACCTTCAAATCCTGCTCGACCAGCGGTCAATGTTAATACTGGAGATAATTCTGAGGAGAATTTTCCTGAATACATAATACACAGAGGAGTTCGTTGCTACTGGAAAGCTGTCGACGTTCCGAATGTTGTTCGCCGCTCAAAGTAATCACTTCGCTGTTATTTTGACCTCCTGCCTTGCCCAAAGCAGAGAGATGTTTTATAGGGCTTTGCTTTTAAATGTTCCGCCCAAATAACTTTGTGTATAGGGCTTTGTTTTAAAAGTTTCCCTCTTTGTCCTGCCCAAGACAAATGAGTTTGTGTTTAGGGCTTTGTTTCAAAGATGAATCATAAATAAAGCGTCATTTTGAATTCCCTACATTATGTGTTTTATTTTTGCTTTTTTCTGGAAATGGTAATCCTAAAAAACCAAAAAAAAAAAAACTTTTTCAATGATCTGCATACACTCTTGCATTCACAATTTTCAGAAATAAATATAAATCACATGTGCAGATTAACTTTTAATAAACCCATTGAATGCAATAATCCTATGCCCTCTCCCAACTTTGAGTTTCCTGTGTTCGAAGCCGAAGAAGAGGAAGAAGAAGAGATCCCGGACGAGATCTCTCGATTACTTAAGCACGAGGAAAGAGCCATTCTGCCTCACAAAGAGCCTTTAGAAAAGATCAATTTGGGTTCTGAAGAAGACAAAAAAGAAGTGACCATTGGATCGCTACTTGATACTGATATCAAGAGTAAGTTGACAGACCTTCTCAAAGAATATGTTGACGTGTTTGCCTGGTCCTACCAAGACATGCCTGGGTTGGATACCAATATTGTTCAACATTACTTGCCATTGAAGCCAGAATGTCCGCCGGTTAAGCAGAAATTACGAAGGACTCACCCTGATATGGCTAACAAGATCAAAGTGGAAGTTCAAAAGCAACTCGACGCAGGTTTTCTTGTCACCTCTGAGTATCCTCAATGGTTGGCCAACATAGTGCCAGTTCCGAAGAAAGATGGAAAAGTCAGAATGTGTGTTGACTACCGTGACTTGAACAAGGCCAGTCCAAAAGATGACTTTCCGTTACCACATATAGACATGTTGGTTGATAACACCGCTAAGTTCAACGTCTTTTCCTTCATGGACGGGTTCTCCGGTTATAATCAGATTAAGATGGCTCCTGAAGACATGGAGAAGACATCTTTCATCACCCCATGGGGTACCTTTTGCTACAAAGTGATGCCGTTTGGATTGAAGAATGCCGGCGCAACTTACCAAAGGGCAATGACTACTCTCTTTCATGACATGATGCATAAAGAAATTGAAGTTTATGTGGACGACATGATAGCCAAGTCCAGCACAGAAGAAGAACATATTGAATACCTTTTGAAGTTGTTTCAACGACTAAGGAAATATCAGCTTCGCTTGAATCCTAACAAATGTACTTTTGGGGTTAGATCTGGAAAACTCTTGGGTTTCATTGTCAGCCAAAGAGGAATTGAAGTAGATCCCGACAAAGTCAGAGCTATTCAAGAGATGCCTGCACCAAAAACTGAAAAACAAGTAAGAGGATTTCTCGGACGATTGAACTATATCTCCAGATTCATCTCTCAAATGACTGCTACTTGTGGGCCAATTTTCAAGCTTCTCCGCAAAGATCAAGGGGTTGTATGGACTGAAGATTGCCAGAAAGCGTTCGACAGTATCAAGGAATACCTGTTAGAACCACCGATATTGATTCCTCCAGTTGAAGGAAGACCATTAATCATGTACCTTACTGTGTTAGAAGAATCCATGGGTTGTATGCTTGGACAACAAGATGAAACCGGTAAGAAGGAGCATGCCATCTATTACCTGAGTAAGAAATTCACAGATTGTGAGTCTCGTTACTCCATGCTCGAAAAAACATGTTGTGCTTTGGCTTGGGCTTCAAAACGTCTCCGCCAATACATGATCAACAATACTACTTGGTTAATCTCCAAAATGGATCCGATCAAGTATGTCTTTGAAAAGCCTGCCTTAACAGGAAGGATTGCTCGATGGCAAATGCTGTTATCCGAATATGACATTGAATACCGTGCTCAAAAAGCGGTCAAAGGAAGCATTCTCGCCGATCACTTGGCGCATCAACCAATTAATGAATATCAATCTCTCAAGTTTGACTTTCCTGACGAAGATGTCTTGTACTTGAAGATGAAAGATTGTGACGAACCGTTACCTGAAGAAGGTCCTGATCCTGAATCAAGATGGGGCCTAATTTTCGACGGAGCAGTAAACGCTTTTGGCAATGGAATTGGGGCAATCATCATCACTCCCAAGGGTACTCATATCCCGTTCTCTGCCAGATTACTATTTGATTGCACCAACAACATCGCAGAATATGAAGCTTGTATCATGGGTCTTGAAGAAGCCATTGACTTAAGGATCAAGATCCTCGACGTATATGGAGATTCAGCCCTTGTGATCAACCAAATCAAAGACAAGTGGGAAACTTACCACCCTGGCTTGATTCCTTACAGAGATTATGCAAGACGTCTGTTAACTTTCTTCAACAAGGTGGAATTGCATCATATACCTCGAGATCAGAATCGAATGGCAGACGCCTTGGCTACTCTATCTTCCATGTTCAAAGTTAGTCACTGGAATGATGTGCCTACAGTCAGAATCACGCGCCTTGAAAGGCCTGCCTATGTGTTTGCAACTGAAGCAGTCATCGATGATAAACCGTGGTTCCACGACATCAAACGCTTCCTTCAAACTCAAGAGTACCCGCTTGGGGCATCAAACAAAGATAAGAAAACTCTAAGGAGACTTGCTGGCAGTTTCTTCCTGAACGGAGATGTGCTATACAAAATAAATTTCGACATGGTTTTGCTCAGATGCGTGGATAGACACGAAGCAGACATGTTAATGCATGAAGTGCATGAAGGGTCCTTTGGAACTCATTCAAACGGGCATGCAATGTCCAAGAAAATGTTAAGAGCAGGATACTATTGGTTGACAATGGAATCTGATTGTTATAAACACGTGAAGAGATGTCACAAGTGCCAGATCTACGCAGATAAGATCCATGTGCCACCGACTCTACTCAACGTTCTCTCATCTCCGTGGCCTTTCTCCATGTGGGGTATCGATATGATTGGAATGATCGAGCCGAAAGCTTCAAACGGTCATCGTTTCATCTTGGTAGCTATTGATTACTTCACCAAATGGGTCGAAGCAGCATCTTACGCCAATGTTACAAGACAAGTGGTTGTGAGGTTTATCAAGAACAACATCATTTGCCGATATGGTGTTCCCAGCAAGATCATTACAGACAATGGTTCGAACTTGAACAACAAGATGATGAAAGAATTATGTGAGGAATTCAAGATTGAGCATCATAACTCTTCTCCTTACAGACCAAAAATGAACGGCGCCGTCGAAGCTGCTAACAAGAACATTAAGAAGATCATCCAGAAAATGGTCGTCACTTACAAAGACTGGCATGAAATGCTGCCATTTGCTTTACATGGGTACCGTACTTCAGTGCGTACTTCAACAGGGGCAACTCCCTTTTCTCTAGTATATGGCATGGAAGCTGTGCTCCCCGTAGAAGTTGAAATCCCGTCAATGAGAGTCCTCATGGAGACTAAGTTATCAGAGGCTGAATGGTGTCAAAGCAGATACGATCAGTTGAACTTAATCGAAGAAAAAACGTATGACTGCTCTATGCCATGGACAGTTATACCAAGCAAGGATGAAACAAGCTTTCAACAAAAAGGTTCGACCTCGTGAATTTCAAGAAGGCGACCTCGTGCTTAAAAAGATCTTGTCTTTTCAACCAGATTCTAGGGGCAAATGGTCTCCTAATTACGAAGGCCCGTATGTTGTCAAAAGAACATTTTCTGGCGGCGCCATGACTCTTGCAACTATGGATGGTGATGAACTCCCATACCCTGTGAATGCTGATGCAGTCAAGAAATACTTTGTCTAAAAAAATACAAAAGAACAGCTCGGTAAGTCGAAAACCCGCAAAGGGCGACTTAGGCAAAAATGAGCGTCTCGGTGGACTGAAAACCCGAAAGGGCGGTCCAGGCAAAAATTAGAGACAATAAACAGAAAAAAATTCATCCTGGTAGATTGAAAACCCGAAAGGGCAATCTAGGCAAAAATTAGGGATTTATGACAAAGTAACTGCATCAGTCCATACTTCGTCACCTGAGGAGTCTTTTTCTCAAAGGATCTTCAAACAAATCACCGCCAATCTGAAGCGACAAGCACAGTTGGAACTCAAAGTTGTTGGGGGGAATAGTGGTTATTGCTTTCAATGTAGCCTTTTCCGCATAATTGCCATTTCCAACTTTTGTAAATACTCTATGGAATCACGCCTTTAGCTGATTACCATCCTATTAAATAAATTTGAGCCTTGTGCCCATTTGTTTGCAATCTTTAATTTCATTCAGCTTGCAAAATGACGCTTTAATTATGTTATTCACTTTTGAAACAAAAAAGAAAAAATAAGTTTTAAATGAATTTACTTCACTTTTCTTTTTCAAAATAAAAGCGAAATTTTCCTTTGAGTTATGAGCAACGGAAGGAACATCAGCAGTCGTCTCCACAGGATGAACAAAAGGATTCTCCCTGGAAAAATTGTTGAGACAACGGTATTCTTGTCCCAGAAAAGAATTCTTGAAGCAATTATCCCTCGAGGTGAAGAAGCTCTTCTATCCCCAGTGAAGAAGCTCTTCTATCCCCATTGAAGAAGGTCTTTTATCCCCAGTAACGAAGATTTTCTATCTCCAGTGAAAAGGTTCTTCCATCTCAATAAGGAAAAATGCTTATCTTCCCCAGAGAAGTTTAAAGCACGAAACACCATTCATCACCTGTGTTATCTACACCGTGTTGAAGAACATTTGCCAAGTATCTGGTTGTATTGCGACGTCGGTCCTTCTCCAGTATATACTTCATTGTCTGTCAGTATCGTCAGCATGCATGCTACATTCATGACATTCATCATTCATACATATTTGCATCATTTATGAACTCTTGCATTTTTCAATCATTTGTTCAGGATATATCTATCCCAAAAAAAAAAGAAAAAGAAAAAAGAAAAAAAGTATGGGCGTGTCATCTCTCCAGTAGGTTGTCACCCATAAGCAGAAAAAAAAACATTTTCTTTCTCCAGTTCCCCACTGAGATCATTCCTCGTGGAAGAAGGTTGCTTTAGTTTTCTCCTCTCAAAACAAAGGAGAAAATTCCCATTCGAGTTCATTCCTCATGGGTACAAAGTCTTGTTTGACCGTTCCTTTCCAATTCATTCTTGGTTAGAACCCTGTCTTTACCAAAAAATTCAAATTCCGATTCCTCAAACAGAGTCGTGAAAAATGGACCATAAGCAATAGCCTCATCATCTGAGCAGCTTATGTCCCTTTCAAAAGCTTTTTCCTCTCCAGGAAATCAATCATGAAGACCATTTGACAAATCAGGGCCTTATTACTGTTCACAAGGCTGAATAACCAGTAATTTCCCTAGCAAAGTCTCCAGGATCATTTTATCACTCGGCTGATAATTGATCATGTCTTCAAAACCGCTATCACGAGGCTGGTAGTCGGTAACCTTTTTGTTCTGGTTATATTATTAAACATGTCTATCACAAGGCTGATAGTCGGTAATATTAACCGAACCTTTGAAACTCTTTTTACCTTGTCAAGTCTATCACAATGCTGGTAGTCGGTAATACAGTTTCATACCTTTCACCTTCGCATTATTAAACAAGTCTATCCCCAAGCTGATAGTCGATAATATCGATAGGTAAGCTTTTCTTACAAAGCTATCATTCCCCGATGAAGCATACACTTGCTTCCCCAAAAAAAGAAAAAAAAAACGGATTCTCTTCCGAAAAACGGATTGAGATATCCTTCCCAAACTCTTTCCCCAGTGGAGTCGGTTCTTGATATCCCCTCGGTAAATATATCCTTGCATCATTCGCAATTTTGGTATCTTAGGTCCAAAATTTGCGTCTTCTGATATTTAAGTCTCTTCTACCCTATTAAAACGAAGATTTTCAATCTTCATGTCTCAGGTCGAAGAAACTTAAATAGGGGCATCTGTCATACCCCAATTTTTGACCTAAGATACCACCTCATATCATTTGCATATGCATCATTTGCATCTCTAACAAATTACATAGCTGTGTTTGCTACTTGTGCTCAGCAGGGTTTAATCTGGAAATCACTCATCAGTACAAGCAACAATCCACTAGGGTTTTGTTCTCCCTTCATCTCAAATGAATCATCTTCATCAACAATCAACATTTGGTCCTCAGAGATTCACTTCAACAAGCTCAACAGCTTTGAATCGACTGAATTAGGGTTTTGCCTGAAGACAGCATACTCCTGACTTTTGCTCAGAATTTGACCTAATGGCTTGGGACATGATATCAAGACCCCAAGTGCATCATTTTGGCCTAATCCATTGGCTCATAACATCTCCTACACAAAGATTGATCAGACAAATCCTCAGATCAGGGTTTTGAACTATCAGGGACTGAAATCAGGGATCACATTTGGGAAACCCTAAAAATCCCCAGGGAGTCAATCAAAGGTTTCAATCATCCTCAAATAATCCCTATGACAAAATCCAATGGAAATTACATCTCAATTCAAGACCTACAGTCATCAATTTCATCTGGTCGACAATTAGGGTTTTTGACCTAATTCACTGAACAACTGACTTTTTAATCAGGACATGGTGCCACAACTCAAACCATTGCTCAATATCCTCTAATGCTTCAATGTGATCCATTCATACCATTCATTTGATGAGGATAGCCTGTTTCATTGAAAACTCCAGAAACGCGATTCGTCTGAAAAAAGTCAACTGTACAAGATCACCATTGACTTTTGGGGAATTTTGGTCAACCATGACTTTTGAAGTTTTTAATCATCAATATATGATATGAGAAGTCATTTGATCAAGAAAAATCAAGAAAATCAATCAAGAATCAAAAAGTCAAAAGTTTGACTTTCATACTTAGAAAAATTTCTAAGTGTTTTTCAATGGTTTTTTCCAAACTTTGAAAGGGAATTTCTCAAAATTTCACCTACAAACTGAAAAAAACTTCCAACATGAAAGTTGTAGATTTTGATCCAATAAACAACTTTGACACATATAAATTTTTTCCATAAGATCAACCATTTAAGAGATATGGTGCTTCAAAGTTGGTACTTTTTGAAAACTTCACTTAAAACTTCATTTTCTTCAAAGTTCATGGAACTTTTTCACCCATTTCCTTAAGAGACTTGAGGAAACTTTCAACTAGGCTTTTGAAGTATGTAATATGAGCTTTCCAAAATGTCCAAGAGCATGAAAAAATATGGAGTGTAGCTATGGTTTTGAATTTTGACATTAGTGACCATTTCACTTGAAATTTCAAGCCATTTTTGCAAAGTTATGAACCAATTTGCCAAATAATGCAAGTAATGATACACCAAAGCAATGATTGAAGATATTTTTCTGATTTGAGACAGATGGGAAAGAGATAAGAAGCATAGCCAATTTTAACCATGGTTTAGTAACTTTAACCATATGCATTTAATGGTAAGATTCCTTTCTATCCTTTAAGTGCCAAATCACCAATTCTTGATCAACTTGCAAAGCTCTGAGTTCAGACTCTTTGGCCTATAAATAGAGGTCCAAACTTCATTGCAAATCACACCAAAACCTCACAATTATAGGTTTTCTCTCTTCTTTCTTGAATTACAAGTCATGTGTTTCAAAGTGAGGTAGAAAACTCAACCTCCATCTCTTGCAAGTTCTGACCAAAGTGATGCTTCCCACAAACCACAAACATCATATGGGATGTGTTTGATCCATCCATACACCCCAAATCACCCTAAATCTCAGAATCACTCTTCAACCACCATATTTGCATAAAATGAGCCTTAACATATCAATTCTCATACCAGGCCATATCTGTCCAAGTTAATCATCTAAACACACTCCATATACTTCACATGAACTGTTCCAACCATCATACATGATCTGAAACATCAAAATCAACTAGCTTGATCCTCACTTGAGCTAAACTGCAGTTCGGGTACCACAAGGTGATCAAGAGGTTTCCAGTTCATTCCAGGCATTCAAACACATCACATAAGGTCCATTGAAGCTATCCAGATCATCACAAAGCATCTGTAACACCTCCAGGCACGATTTCAATTTCCAGTTTGGCCGTTTTTTAGGTAAGTGCTCATGAACTTCAAACTCTACTCTCCACGCATCATAAATGAAATATGAACATACCATCTCATTTCTGCACACATGAGGATCATTAACCCTCAATCAATTGCATCATAACTTGCACATACACGATTTCAGATTGAATCATAGAATTAGGGTTCTTCGTGTTCATCAGAAAATTGATAGCCTTAGAGTGAAAATAAATGCAATTAAAGACCACCATAATGATCCTTATGAAAAAACGAGTGAGTTAGACCCTTCACTTGATCAATTTGGTTCAGTTTTCAGAATTTTCAAAATCAAATGGGGATGGTGTTCTTGGCGCCATTTTTTTGTTCAGAAATTCAAATACTTGTTTTTAAATATAATTAAATGAACGCGTATCATTAACAAGCTGCGCGCGCAGCTCAGTTGGTTGTTGTTTTGGCTGATGAGCATAAGGTCACGGGTTCAACACCCTTAGGGACCAAAACATTTTTTTTACAAACTATTTTTTCTTTCATTTTTCTTTTACAACTTCATTTAATTATTTAACACATCAAATTAATTCATTTTTCATTCATTTTTTGTACACTCTTTATTTAACACATATATTTTATGAATACCAAAAAAGATCATCAAAAAAGATTTATTTAATACTTTTTTTAAATAGGTTTAAAATGACATGTTTTAAGTGTTTTTTTAATACTTTAAATATTGTTTTTCTTTTAATTTTTAACCTAATCACTTGTAAATATTTTTTGAATAAACCCTAATCATCTAAGTGTTAATTGAAGACAATCTTTTTGTTTATCTTGATTAATTTGACTCCTTTCAAAATTCAAATCATTTTAAAACAAGCGATCACGATTCATTTCAAAGACAATAAACCATTTCTTTTTGAAACTATTGATTAAATCTTTTTAATTGATCAATCGATTTTCAAAATGATGTGGGGCCTCTCGAATATTAGAGAGTATAAGACCCACTCCTTTTTCTTTTTACACAGTCTTTTTATTCAAAATAAATAAACTTTCTTTCAAAACAAACTTTCAAACCGTTTTTCAAACGACGCGTCTGTTAACAAAACAATTTCAAAACTTTTCAATATACCATGGGCCTCCATGTAGGTATAAGTCCCAAGCCCTTTTGTACATACCCACTCCAGTACATGAAATTAGGTATTTCATTGTACGCCTTTTGTACATATCTCAATCTGTTTCTTTACTTTGAACAACAAATCAAAAACGAAGGTTTCTTTAAATCTTCCCAAAAATATACCATGGGCCTCCATGTAGGTATAAGTCCCAAGCCCCTTTGTAAATACCTGTTTACATAGCTTTGAATAAATTCAAGTGGACCTCTCCCCGAGTATGAGTCCCGAGCCCCGTGTATACAAATGGATCATGCTTACAGGTATATTTCCTTCATAAACTCCATTATATACACACACTTTGTCATATATATAACTGTTCATAACTGTTCATGTACTTGTGCATATTTGTTCGTACTTGTTCATACTTGTGATTGTGTTATATATGCTTGTTCAACTTAGTACAACACTAGGTTCCCCATAGCCTCCTATTGGGCTTCGTGCAAAGAATCTCCACTAGTTTAGGTTAGGACATAGAGTATGGTTTCCCGGTGAAATCGCTCTAAGAGCTCAAACCAACTATACCATGCCTCCCCTTGGGCTTTGTACAAACGAGTGACCCTCCCATAGCCTCCTCTTGGGCTTACAATGCAAGGACCCTGGATTGTCCCTCCCATAGCCTCCTCTTGGGCTTACAATGCAAGGACCCTCGGATAGCCTCCTCTTGGGCTTCGTACAAGGACCCATGGGCTTCTTATAAGCATCCCCAATATCCAAATCAAATACCCTAGGAGATTAGACATTTTTCATCTTTATGCTAGGAGTATCTCTTATATATCATCACAAACAATCAATCAATCAAACTTTTTTGCCACAAGGCTGGCTAATCAATCAAACTTTTTGCCACAAGGCTGGCTAATCAATCAAACTGTTTTACCACCGTACTGGATGATTAATCAAAGTTTTTGTCACAAGGCTGACTTCATTGAAACTTTTGCCACGAGGCTGGCTGATTAATCAAAACTTTTTGTCACAAGGCTGACTTCATTGAAAGTTTTTTGCCACAAGGCTGGTTAAACAAACAAACAAAAATCAAATAGATGTATGTGATGATATAGATTAGATACATCTAGCATTTAGACGACATTTGTCTATTTTCCTTTGCTTCCACTAGCATAAGTGGGAACTACGATTGCTCTGACTTTCTCAACATCCCTTTGAGAATACGTAGGCACAAGGTCGATCCTTGGCGAGCAAAACAAAACAAAAAAACCATTCAAACCTTAGCACCCGTAGACCCCGAGCTACAGATGCTCTGATTCCCTCTAAGGGATATGTATGCAGAGGATCGTGATGATCTTTGCGAGCATAATCAAACAAACACCTTAGGTCCCACCTCTTTCTCACAAGAACCTCCACCACAACAAGAATGGAATAAACAAAGCAAAGAAACCTATAGAGTACTATAGATACGTTGGGTGCTAATACCTTCCCTTCGTATAACCAACCCTCTTACCCAAAGATCTCTCCCCCCACTTTTAGGTTATTGCAGCTTTTTTCCTTTTCCTCCTTTGGAAATAATAAAAAGTTTGGTCGATACAAAAGAAAAATCATTTTTTTTGAGCACTCGAGCCCAAAGAAGGCATCAGGTGTCTCATCCACAAAAAAGAGGAACAAAACGGTTTTTCGCCCGCGACAGAAGCACTTCAAGGTCAGAAGACAAGAAGATGCTCTGCACTAAGTTGTTTGACTCTGATTATATTCAAACATTGTTTATACAAACATCAGATCAGAAGCAAGTACAGGATAGCAGGCTACGCTGACTGACAAAAGGAACGTTACAAGTTATTAACGCCAAAGTCAGTAGATGCAGCAAAAGCAAGGCTCGAGGTAGTTGACAAAAGAGTGAAACATTAAATGCAATGCTGTACGGATCACGCAACGCATTAAATGCTCCCAACGATCATCTTCTCAAACGCCTATAAATAGAAGTTCTGATGAGAAGCTGAATTTAACACTTTGCACAAACACACAGAAACGCTGTCAAATTCAAAAGCTCTCAAACTTCATCTTCAACCTCACTTCATTACTGTTGTAATATCTTAGTGAGATTAAGCTTAAACTTTAAGAGAAATATCACAGTTGTGATTATAGCTTTTAAGAAGCATTGTAATACTCTTGTAAGAATTTATTTACATTCATTTGTAAGAACTAGAGGAGATCAAGTTGTGATCAGATTCTCTAGAAAGTCTTAGAGGGTATCTAAGCATTGTGTTCCTAGAGTGATCAGGTTGTGATCAGAATACTCTAGAAGACTTAGAGGGTATCTAAGTGGAAAACCATTTGTCATACCCCAAAATTTGCCCACACTATTTCTCCTATTCAAGTTTCAAATCCATATGCAAAGCTCCTATACAAATTCTCCTATACAAAGTTCTGAACTAGGGTTTGGTTCTTTCAAAGGAAAATCACTGAATCAATGGCTCAAGGTGGTTCCATAGGGTCACAAACATCCCAAAGAATCTCCATGTAAAGTTCCAAGCCAATCAGAGGAAGTTGAGTCCCTCAAATCTTGGTTAGGGCAACAATCGACTCTCAAGGGCAAAATAGTCATTTCAAGTCAATACACAGTCAAAATTCAAGATATTTGGTCAGCAACATCCTCTTAACCATAAAATCATCATTTGATCAAGGGTTGATCATGATGATACAAGGAAAGATCAGAAAAGTCAAAAGTCAAAAGTTACTATTTTGGGCATAAACTGAAAAAAGTCAACCAAACTTTGAAAATTCACCAAATATTCATACTTCATCAGAAAAATTCCCACTAAAGCTTATTTTGAAGGGAATTCATTCCTCTATCCAATGGTCCAAGAATCGGAGCTCATAGGTCAATGGTTTAAGAGATATGGCTTCATACATTATAGGTCCTTTTCAAAAGCCAACAAAAAGACATTTTTTTCAAAAGGACATAAAATGAAAATGGAGAATAATTTTGATATGAGACCAAAGACACTGGTTAGAGGACTCCCTAAGGTTTCTAAAAAGTCCTAGAACACTTCCATACCTCAAAAATTGAGAGAGATAGGCATTATTAAAGTTGGGTCATTTTGGAGGGGAAAATGTGAAAGAATTTGGATTTTTTGCAAATGGGCCCAATCCTTTTATCCAAACTTGTTTCTAGGGTTACTAATAATCTCCAAGTCCATTCCCACGCCCATAAGATTTTACTTCATTTTTATTTGAATTTTTATTCATTTAAAATGAAATTTAAATCAAATAATTGAAAGAAAATTCAAAAGATTTGATTAGCCTTTGATTCTCAATCAATTACAATCATCTAAGGGCCATATTTGTAAGTCAAATTCGTGCAAATTAATCTTTGTGAGATTTGATTGAAATTGAGCATATTTTAGAAAGTTTACAAATCAAATTTCCAACAATTGCCAATCTTGGATTCAAGGAGATTTGATCCAGATTTAGTGACCTAATTGCATCTAGTATATATATACAAACTCCTCAGATGGTCAGGGACGAAAAAAATAAGGATTGCAAGCTTTACAAAACCTAAAGCCGAGTTCATAAAATTGAAGGAAAATTGAAGTTGTTCTTGGAGTTTGAGATTGATTGAAGAAATTTTGAAGATCCCAGCACATTCCTGGAACATCACTGAGTGATTTACGATCGTTACCGAGCCCTGAAACATTTGAAATCTCGCTTAACAAGCCACGGTTTGCTTGTTTTCTTTTAAGTTTCGATTACGTATCATCATGCATCATAAATGAATTTTGGTTATGCATTTGTATTCGGATTGATGTTTAGATTGTTTCTGTGCGTTTAATTTGATTTTCGTGGCGATTGGAACGGTTCACCATTGTTAGGTTAATTGAGCTTTGAATTAGGATTTTCAATTAGAGGAAAAATTAGCCGAAACTAAGGTTTCCGTCGGGTTTAGAAGGTTGATTATGATTGATCTGGATTATTGGTTTGTATTATTTAGTGATAATTTGCAGGTAAAAGGGATGGGGTTCTACGGCCACGGCACTGAATCGTTGCTATAAGTGTCTGTTTCCAGAATTCCAATGGAGAAGATGAAGATATCAGGGGCGCGCTGTTGTTTTTTTGAATCTTTATTCACGTCATTTTTTAACAGCAAAGATGAGTGGCACAGATGGTGAAAAGCGTGGCCAGTAAACAGAGGTTCCCCCGTTCGACCCTCGCCACCGCCATTTATTTTTCAACAATTACCATTCACGGATCCAGTGCGTGCCATGCATATGTCGTTACTATACGCCCTCCATCATCACCATTAGATCTTCATCAACATCAGATCCAACGTCCAGAATTGAGGGTGCATCTCAAAGACTTTACGCCACACCACACATGATCAGCTGAGTCTTCCTTTCTAATTTATTTTTTATTTTTATCTTATTTTATTTATTTACTTAAATTATATAAACATTTTTTATCTATTTCCTTTTTACTCTTTTATTTTTTTAACTATTTACTAAACTTATATTTTCTTAATAAATTATCATTTATTTTATTTATTTCTCTCATTTTATCGAAAGTTCAATTATTCATAATTGTTGTTTCTCGTTTAAAACGCGATTTTATTTTCGAATAGGTTTCTATTAATTAAATAATTAGGATCACATCCAATAATTATTTAGTTGATGTGTTAATTCGAACTCTCGATTTTTCTCCGTAACTTGGGTGTTATTTCAATTAGTTTATTATTATTATTTTATTAACCATGGTTAACTTGTACCCTAATCAGGGTTCACGAAGATCATGCCCTACACTGAATGTTTTCTTTTCTGTGCCTTTTCAGGGTTAGCAACATGATTTCTCCCGATCACGCGCTTTCAAGAAAATACGAAGTTAAGTAATTTTATTTAGTTTAATTTAAATTATATTTGATTTATCTTTTAAATTAGGGTTTGTGTCGCCTTCATCTTTTTTCTGCCTGCCTTTGCCTTTTCAGAGTTAACCCCAAGGCTTCCCGCTAACCATATCAGATCAAATCAAGCTAAGTACTTTTGTTTATTTTTATTTTAAATACATTATATCCTTATTTTTAGGGTTGACTGTGTTCGCCTTCGAACCGATAAATGCACTCACCCTATTTTGTTTGCCTTTTCCAGGGTATGTCAAATTGCCAAAGCCACGAGTTTGGTAACCCTAAACCCTAACCTTTTATTTTTCTGTTTAATTATTACTTGTGTCAAACCCTATTAAGGGATCCGCTGGTTACAATTTCCCTCCCCCATATTACTGTTTCTTGCCTTATATTATCTGCGTGGTTAGTAAAATAGGGAGTGGCAACCATGAATTGAATTTAGAATCACTAATTTACAAGATAATATAATTGAATATAATCACGTGATTGGTGCACACACGCACGCTTTTGGGTAACCTCTCTCTGTTGCCTTGTTGCCTGTTGCCTTGTTGCCTGTTGCCTTGTGTTTTTTGCAGAATAAGCCAAGTCCCTCGAATACGAGGATACCTCAGCCATGTTGCCTCGATAAAAAGGTCACGACCCTAAATGATGCTGCCTTCGATACACAAATGACCTCGACCCTCGGAAGTTGCCTACGGAAAAAGGCTGAGGTATCTTCTGGTTGCCTAACGAAAATGGCTTATTCTGATCCTTGCCTTAGATTACCTGCCCTTCTATGGCATGGGACAGTCTTATGGCAAAGGATGCTTCGACAACCCTTCAACCTCCAAACGAAAGGCTTCCTGCCCTCTTATGGCAAGGATAGACCCTTTCATTCTGAAAGGCTAAAAAGAGACCTATTATCTGAGTTTAAGGTAATTGCCCCTAATTGCCTTGCAATGCTCATCTTTAATATTCTTTCTCACAATTCTTCGAAAACTGGCTACGCTCATTTACGAGCTAAAGTCCACTTTTTTTTCTTTCATCTACTTTTTCTAAAAAAAAACAAACGAGCAAGCAAAGCAATTAAGAGCCAATGGAAAACCATGGATGCAAAGGGTGCCTTACACCTTCCCTTTGCATAAATTACCCCCCGAACTTAGATTTCTTTAAAAAGGTTTTTTTCTGTTTCTTTTTGCCTTTCCGAATTTGTTTGGATAAAATAAAAGTCGGTGGCGACTCTTGCTTACCGCGACATTTCGATCGATAAAAAGTCAGTTCACCATATTACACCATTGTAATCTTGTGTGATTAGTGGATTAAATCCTCAGTTGAGGTAAATCACCTTGTCAAGGGTAGACTGGAGTAGTTTAGTTAACAACGAACCAGGATAAAAATAATTGTGTAAGTTGTTTTTATCTTAAGAGTTTTAAAACTACACTTATTCAAACCCCCCCCCCCCCCTTTCTAAGTGTTTTTCTATCCTTCATTAATCAACCCAACAAATAATACTACTTATTTTAATAAGAATAATATATATTATGCAACTTAATATTCGACTTAACTATCGATTTAGCAACACAGAAATCAACTGTTATCGACATTTAACGCATAGACCAAAAATAATAATTTAATTAATTAATTAAATCTACGGGCATTACAACTCTCCCCCACTTAGAATATTTTCGTCCTCAAAAATTTATCCGACTCAACCATTCTTAACTTCGTTCCCGCATCTAACTCTCTGATTCCCAAGTTGCGTTTGACAACACCTAAATTACCATTCCTTCGACGTAACCGAACTCAACAAGGTTTAAAACCAATATACTAATCATTCAACACATTCAGAAACAACGAAACACTAGCAGCGCCAATTAATCAAAAATAGTAATTAAAGAAATACTATTAGAGGAATACGCACCTCGGCAATCATGCCCTCATTAGCTGTCTGAGTTCCAGCTAAAGCGAACACCTTTCCACCAGCTTGTGCCTGCTTCGGTTTCGGACACTGGCCACCAATGTGTCCCTCTTCACCACAGTTGAAACAAACCATCTCCTTATGCTTGCACTCACACATCGCATGTGCGATCTTACCACAGTAGAAACACCTCGTCACTTCCGCAGTACACATATTACTCTTATGACCAGGTTTCCCACACCTGAAACCAGTCACTCTAGTAGGAGCATATCCCCCACTTGTTTCCTGACCCTCAGCAACCTCCTATTTACCTTTACCAACTGGAGCATCATAAGGCTCACTACGGTTATGTTGGTTCTTACCCCGCCTTTCACTGACAATCTTATGATGTGCATTATTATCCTCCTCATAGATTCTGCAGCTATCAACCAGATCAGCAAAGACTCGAATCTTCTCGTAACCAACCACCTTCTTGATCTCAGAGCGGAATCCATTCTCAAACTTGATGTACTTCAAAAATTCAGCATTCGCCTCGCTATAGTGCGAGAAAAACTTAGCCAACTCAACAAACTTCGCAGCATACTCAACGATCGACTTATTCCCTTACTTCAGCTCGGGAAATTCAATTTCCTTCTTTCCCCAAACATCCTCAGGATAATACTTCCTCATGAACTCCCTACGGAATACGACCCAAGTGATCTTCTCACCTGCAATCTCCAATCTCTGATAAGTCTCTAGTCACCAACCATCAGCCTCGACTGCCAGCATATGAGTTCCATACCAAACCTTCTGCGCCGGAGTGCAATCCATCACCCGAAGATTCTCTCAATCTCCTTCAACCAAGTCAACGCGCCATCCGGATCGTAAGTTCCCTTGAAGACAGGCGGATTCTCCCTCTAGACCCAGCATTCTCGTCAGCGTTCGGTTGATTCTGCATAGTCTGAGCTATTACTTCCAACGCAGCAGCAATTGCAGCATCATTCCTTTCAGCCATCTCAACTTATCACTACAACACAACAATGGTTAGAACTAATTAACAATACTCGATTGTTAAACAAACTATGACACGACAACTTGGCCAGACTGACCGACCTACTCTGATACCACTAATGTAACATCCCATTTCTACCCAACGAATTAATAGATAAATCATAGTTACAAAATTCATCAAACATAAACGGGATGCTACACATCAAAATGAAAACACCTGTATAATTGCATAAAATAGATACATAACACTTGTAGCACTTGGATGAACCATTTATAACATATTCCTTCAAAATAATCAACTTTAATCACAACGCAGCGAGATTCATTTGTATCAACTTAAAATCAACTTCAAACATAATATCTTAGTTCAACATAAAAACAATTTAAATGCAACAAGTTTTCCAAAATAAAGTCAACTTAAAACATCTCCAACTGAAATAATCAACAAAGAAAATAGAAAGCGTTCATCCCCTCGAGTGTTACGTATCAGAGTGACGACACCAACTCTAACTATGGAAAGTAAACCAAGCTTCATTCCGGATTACCTGCACGTTACCACGTCTCATACCCCAACATTTTCCCATCATATTTCAATATACTTTGACTCATATGACTTAAGACTATGCAAGAATTGGGCTCACTTGTCTCCTAAGCAGCAAGCCTCCAACTAGTGTTTTCTCTCTCCCAAGGAGAAATCAACTTTTGATATCTCAAGTGGACTTCATGGTCTCTCACATGCCTCAAAGAATCCTCACATCAATTTCCAAGCTCTGAGTCCCAAGATTGCTCATTCAACTGCTCAAATGGTCAACAGTCGACCAATGTGACCTAAAAGTCAACTATGGTCAAATTACAGTCAAAACTCCTGATTTTTGGTCAATATCAATATTTTGAAGTCACATTCATCATTTCATCAAATGTTGACCATGATTCATCAAGGAAAGTTCATAAATCCACAAAACTCCAAGTTACTAAATTAGGGTTTTTAGGAGAAAGTCAACCCAAATTTGACTAATCATATATCTCTCATACTTTATCAAACATTTCCCAACCAAAGCCTATTCTCAATGAAATTTCATTCTCTACAACTTTGATGTTGGGCACAAAGCCAAGAAATGCACCATTTGGGAGATATGAGCCAAGACATTACAGGTCCTTTTAGAAGCTCGCAAAAGGCAGTTTTTTGTCAGGAGCCATATCATCAAGATAAAAGCCTCAAATGCAAAAAAGGTTCCAAAGCTGATTATAGAAGACATCTTGGTCTTTCAGAAAATTCCTAGATCATCTACATATGATAAAAATTGAGAGAGATATGATTGGCAGAAGTTGGCTAAAAGTCAAGAAAATCATAAAACCCTAAGTGATGAATTTTGAGTTTCTTGATTGATGGGCCTAAGATTTTCACTCGAAACATGATCATAAGTCCAATAAGGACCTATAAGGCCATGCTCACATTTTTGTGCTTTTTATTCATATTTATTTAGATTTTATTCAAATAAAAGCTAAATAAATTAAGTAAAATACTAAAATAAATGGATCAATTTACATGATTTTGGTACTAATCATATAAAGGCCCAAATGACACTCCAAAATGATCCAAATTTCGTGAAGCTTGGTGGTGAAGGAATTTTTTTTCAAATTTAGAAAGATCTCATGCAAATCTTTTTTAATCTTTATCTCATCCATAACTTGAAGCCCAAGCCTAATATTTGACCTAATTCCATTCATTATAAAGCCACAATAACACTCAGCAAAAGGGGAGAAAAAAGAGAGAAAGAAAATAGGGTTTGTAACAAAAGAAAAATTCATGAACTAGGGCACGATCAGAAACTCTTTACAGCAAGTTTCAATCGATTCCAGAAGTTCCATTATCTTCCTGCAGGTTCCAGGAACACTATCATATCATCCTTCAGCCCAGAGCATGCCCATATTGTCCCCTTTGAGAAGCTCCGGTTTGTACATACTCTGCAAAATCAATCCTTAATTTCGTGCTTGTTTAAGTGAATCCAATATGCATAGGTGTGTTGATAATCATCTTTGGAACCAGTTAGAACGATTGCTTTGAAGGTTTGATGCAGGAGCAACGGTCTGCCATTGTTAGGGCAAGTGAGTTCATGAGCATCGTACTAATGTTTACAGGGTGTTTTAGGTCAAACTAAGGCCATAATCGTGATCGGGGATTGATTTTATAGAGGTCTAGGCGGTTCGTTTTGTTTTTCTTCGCATTTTTGCAGGTTTCGCCACCATGGACGGTCGGAGAAGATGGCCGGAAACGCGCAATTTTGGTGGTCCTCATTCAGTGGACTTGGTGACTTCCCACGTGGCATTGGCAAGTGACCTCATTGGCCAGTCAACATATCCAATCCATTCTCTCTTATTTTGATTCGCCACTCAACAAACATGGGTCCCACGTTTTGACTATTTTGAAATTCTATTTAATCGTCTTATTTCATATTTAATTTTCGCTGACTATAATATTATTAATTGGTGTAAATGGTATAGTTGGCAGGAGACGCGATGGTAAACAAGGGGTCTTGAGTTCGATCCCATTCTAGGCTATTATTTTTTATCAATTAACAAGGTGTTGTTTACAACAGATCCAGCGCACCCATTCTCTGGCTGGCCTACGGTGCAACTTTGCATCTCCACCACAAGATTTCCATCCATACAGATCCAAGGTCCTTGAACGTGCTTCTCCACCATAGACTCTCAGGGCACTCGTGTACCAGAATCTACGCCTTCAGCTGGTTTCTTCTATTATTCCTTTTCTTCCTATTGTTTTTTTCTTCTTCTATTATTATTCCTTAATTAATTTTAATTAACCTCTAAAATTAATCCATTAACTTAGTAATTAGGATTAGGTTTTTAAACCAACTTTTTTCACATAATTATTTTATTTAATTAATTTAGTTTAATTAGGTCTTAGTATTTAGTTTTAATCATAAAAATATAAAAATAAATTATATTTTGATTTTAATTAGTAATTTAACCTTGATGTTATTTTAGGTTTATAATTAATTTAGATTTAGCCTTTAAACTTCAAAAACCATAGATAATCTAGGAAAACCTTAGAAACCTTAAGGTAGGATTTGTCCATTAACTGTAGGCTTAGGTTTTTACCCTTAGGTTTTCTAGCCATTAAGCTAACCTTTAAGATTTAAGGTTTATCACCACGAACACCACAAACTGTTTTCAAACATTGAATTTCTTAATTACCTCGCGAATTTCTCTTCTCATCCCATACTCTATGAATGTCGCATGCCTTTAATTATTTATTTATTTTCTACCATATCAATTCTAGAAATTATGTATAGGTCGCAATAAGTTTTCTTGTAATAGTAATTAGGGTTTATATTCCAGCCTTTAATTTCTGCATTTTATTTCTGCCTTTCCCTCGGTTTTTGGTTTGTAATTCCCCTTCCGCGAAGCCTTGTAATAGCATAGGACTTTTAATTGCTGCCTTTAATTTTCCTTATATTAACTGTGTGGTTAGTAAAATAGGGAGTGACAACGATTTTATGAATTTAGTTGGCCTAATATAAGATAAATATCTGAATATAATCACGTGATTGTTGCACCCACACACTTTTAAGGTAATTCCTCTTATTGCTGCCTTTCGATTATAATAGTCAAGTCCTTTCGAGCGTTGGGATACCTTAGTGTTAGAACAAGAATTGTTCTGATCAATATTCTTAGTTTTGATGATAACAATGTATATGAATTTTGTATAAGACAATGTGGTACTCTAATCCTATGCATTTTCCATTTCAGGAAATATATGAAGAGTATGCACAAATTCAACGCAAGAAGCACTGACTCAGAAGGTTCAAGTATTGAACATCAGAACATGCTCTCACAAGACATCAGAAGATGGTCAAGCAGAATCAGAACATGGTCTATGGAGCATCAGAAGAACTTGAGTTCATAAGCAGAAGCATTGAAGTTCTCATGGTATCACGCTAGAAGCACTTCAAGGTCAGAAGACAAGAAGATGCTCTGCACCAAGCTGAATGACTCTGATATTCAAACGTTGTATCTATAAAGATTGAATCAGAAGCAAGTACAAGATGACAGGCTACGCTGACTGACAAAAGGAACGTTAGAAGCTATTAAAGGCAAAGTCAGTTAAAGCAGGAAAAGCAAGGCTCGAGGTAGTTGACAAAAGAGTGAAACATTAAATGCAATGTTGTGCTGAACACGCAACGCATTAAATGCTCCCAACGGTCATCTTCTCATAACGCCTATAAATAGAAGTTCTGATGAGAAGCTGAATACAACACTTTCACGCAAAATACAGAAATGCTGTCAAATTGAAAAGCTCTCAACTTCATCTTCAACCTCACATTACTTTTGTAATATCTTAGTGAGATTAAGGTTAGAACTTAAGAGAAATATCACAGTTGTGATTATAGCTTATTAAGAAGCATTGTAATACTCTTGTAAGAATTTGTTTACATTCACCTGTAAAGGAACTAGAGAATATCAAGTTGTGATCTGATTCTCTATAATTTTTAGAAGGTGTCTAAGCATTGATTTCCTAGAGTGATCAAGTTGTGATCAGAATACTCTAGAAGACTTAGAGGGTATCTAAGTGGAAAACCATTGTAATCAAGGTTGATTAGTGGATTAAGTCCTCAGGTGAGGTAAATCACTCTAAGGGGGTGGACTGGAGAAGTTTCATTAACAACGAACCAGGATAAAAATCTTTGTGAAATTGTTTTTATCATAAGAGTTTTTAAAGTTCACTTATTCAAGCCCCCCCTTTCTAAGTGTTTTTCTATCCTTCAATTGGCATCAGAGCGCCGGTTCTAAGGTGCAAGCACTTAACCGTTTTTAGAAAAGATTCAGGAAGAGAAAAACGCTAAGTCAAGATGGTTGATACTCCAACAACAACATCTATATCTGGCTTTACTGAGCAACACAATGGAAATGGAAACAATGGCTACACTAGACCACCAGTATTCGATGGTGAAAACTTTGAATATTGGAAAGATAGACTCGAAAGTTACTTTCTTGGTTTAGATGGTGACTTATGGGATCTTCTGGTGGATGGTTACAAACATCCTGTGAAAGCTAGTGGAGCAAAGCTCACAAGACAAGAAATGAGTGATGATCAAAGGAAGCAATTCAAAAATCATCACAAGTCTAGGACTGTTTTGCTGAATGCTATCTCTCATTCTGAATATGAGAAGATATCTAACAGGGAAACTGCCCATGATATATATGAATCATTGAAAATGACTCATGAAGGAAATGCCCAAGTCAAAGAGACCAAAGCTCTTTCCTTGATCCAGAAATACGAAGCCTTCAAGATGGAGGATGATGAAAACATTGAAACAATGTTCTCAAGATTTCAAACTCTAACTGCTGGATTAAGAGTTATTGACAAGGGATACACCAAGGCTGATCACGTCAAGAAGATCATCAGAAGCTTGCCAAGAAGATGGGGTCCTATGGTGACTGCATTCGAAATTGCCAAGAACCTGAATGAAGTCTCTCTTGAAGAGTTGATCAGTGCTCTAAGGAGTCATGAAATTGAGCTAGATGCTAATGAACCTCAGAAGAAAGGTAAGTCTATTGCCTTAAAATCTAATTATAAAAAATGTACTAACGCATTTCAGGCTGAAGAAGAAGAAGAAGAAGAAGAAGAAGAAGAAGAAGAAGATGATGATGATGATGATGATGAGATGTCCATGATCTCTAGAAGGGTAAACCAACTCTGGAAGAGCAAACAAAGGAAGTTCAAGAACTTCAGAAGTTCTAAGAAGCCTGAAAGAGGAGAATCTTCTGGAAGCAGAAGATCTGACAAGAAGAAGGTCACTTGCTTCGAGTGCAATGAGCCAGGTCACTACAAGAGTGAGTGTCCAAAGCTTCAGAAGGAGAAGCCCAAGAAGAAGTTTCATAAGAAGAAGGGTCTTATGGCAACTTGGGATGATTCAAATTCATCAGAATCAGAATCAGACTCTGAAGGCGAGCAGGCTAACTTTGCGCTGATGACTACTATGGATGATGAAGCAGAAGCTACATCAGAATCTGACTCTGAAGAGGTATTTTCTGATCTATCTAGAGAAGAGCTTGCTTCCAGCTTAGCTGAAATTCTTGAAATCAAGGCTAAGCTCAGTATCAAATACAAGAAGCTGAGAAAGCTCTTTGTATCTGAAACTGAGAAGCTTGTGTTAGAAAATTCTGAACTTAAAGAAAAAGTTTTAAAACTATCAAAAGGTGCAGAGTCATCTTCTGGTTCAGAAGAATCTATTCCAAGCTTGAACCATATTCTTAAAGAATATGACTTGAGTTTCAAGAAATTCTTATCTAGAAGTATTGGTAGAAGTCATCTTGCTTCGATGATATATGTTGTTTCTGGAAACAAGAGAGTTGGCATTGGTTATGAGGGTGATACCCCATACAAACTTGAACCTGTAGATGATATGAAAATCACATACAAGCCATTGTATGACCAGTTCAAGTATGGCCACTCATATGATATTAGGCTCACCTCACATGCCAAAAGCTTTCATGTTACACACACTAAGAAGCATGTGACACAACCTAGAAAATATAATGCTGCTAAACCTAAGGAATATCATGTTGTACCTCCTGTTGTTTATCATGCTAAACCCAAGTTCAATCAGAACTTGAGGAAAACTAACAAGAAAGGACCCAAGAAGTTGTGGGTACCTAAGGAGAAGATAATTTCTGTTGCAGATATCCTTGGCAGCAAAGAAGAAAAAGCACGTCATGTCATGGTACCTGGACTCTGGGTGCTCGCGGCACATGACGGGAAGAAGGTCTATATTCCAAGACCTGGTGCTTAAGTCTGCTGGAGAAATAAAGTTTGGAGGAGATCAGAAGGGCAAGATTATTGGCTCTGGAACCATAAGTACTGGTAACTCTCCTTCCATATCTAATGTACTTCTTGTAGAAGGATTAGCTCATAACTTATTGTCCATAAGTCAATTAAGTGACAATAGTTATGACATAATCTTCAATCAAAAGTCTTGCAAGGCTGTAAGTCAGAAGGATGGCTCAATCTTATTTACAGGCAAGAGAAAGAACAACATCAATAAGATTGATCTTCAAGATCTTAAGAATTAGAAAGTGACTTGCCTCATGTCTGTTAGCGAAGAGGAATGGGTCTGGCACAGAAGATTAGGCCATGCTAGTTTGAGAAAGATTTCTCAGATTAACAAACTAAATCTAGTCAGAGGACTCCCAAATCTGAAATATAAATTAGATGCTCTTTGCGAAGCATGTCAGAAGGGAAAGTTCTCCAAACCTGCATTCAATTCTAAGAATGTTATTTCTTCCTCTAGGCCGCTAGAACTTCTACACATTGATATGTTTGGCCCAGTCAAAACAGCTTCTGTCAGAGGGAAGAAATATGGATTAGTCATCGTAGATGATTATAGCCGCTGGACATGGGTAAAGTTCTTAAAACACAAGGATGAGTCTCATTCAGTGTACTTTGACTTCTGCACTCAGATTCAATCTGAGAAAGAGTGTAAAATCATAAAGGTCAGAAGTGATCATGGTGGCGAATTTGAGAACAGATTCTTTGAGATTTATTTCAAAGAAAATGGTATTGCCCATGATTTATCTTACCCTAGAACTCCACAGCAAAATGGAGTTGTAGAGCGAAAGAATAGGACTCTGCAAGAAATGGCCAGAACCATGATCAACGAGATCAATATGGCTAAGCATTTCTGTGCAGAAGCAATAAATACTGCATGTTATATTCAGAATAAAATCTCTATAAGACCTATTCTTAATAAGACTCCTTATGAATTGTGGAAGAACAGAAAGCCCAACATTTCATATTTTCATCCTTTTGCATGTATTTGTTATATTCTGAACACTAAGGATCATCTGAGTAAGTTTGATTCTAAGGCACAGAAGTGTTTCCTTCTTGGATATTCTGAACGCTCAAAAGGCTACAGAGTATACAATACTGAAACATTGATTGTTGAAGAATCAATCAATATCAGATTTGATGATAAGCTTGGTCTTGAAAAGCCAAAGCAGTTTGAGAATTTTGTAGATATTGAAGTCTGTGACTCAGAAGCTGGAGAATTCAGAAGAAAAGGATCAGAAGATCAAGTTTCTGCTTCTTTAGAGAATCTCAGAATTTATGAAGAACCAACTATCAGAAGATCTTACAGACTCACCTCTGCTCACTCAGAAGATGTCATTCTTGGAAAGAAAGAAGATCCTATCAGAACAAGATCTTTTCTAAAGGAAGTCAGTAAGAACTTCTGATCAGAATGAGAAGATGAGAAGTTCTAACTCTTTCAGAATCAAAGTTAAAGCAAAACAGCTGTCACCAACTGTTCCAGAAGTTGAACACGTGTTCACTCTATTTGGACAGGCATGCGTGCAACTGATGAGACGCCGCCCTAGGTAATTGTGTAAATCATTTCAAATATTACGTTATCTCTCCTAACGTTGTAACACCCCTTTTATACCCCAAAATAAATATGCATATAATCAGAGAATAACCATGCATATAATTTAAAAGGGCGTCACATCGACGTTTTCAAAAACTAAAAGCTTTTAAAAAAACGACAGCATTTATCCACAATACACAACACACCTGGTCATTTCAGATAACATCTAATATTTAATCATAATTCATCCAGAATATGCATTCACAGCGGAAAATACTAATATACTCATGTATTCCATTAAATGATTCATGTCCCATACCATGATCATAACTCAATAACACTCTCGATATAAAATAAACCATAATCAGAATATTTTACTTAAAGCATCTCAAACAACAAGTAGCCAAATAAACAGGTTCACAAGTTGTAACATATTACATAACCAAATAGAAACATGAGTTCAACACGCTTAGTCTACCCAGTGTTACATGACCAGAGCATTGACTCGCTACTTAATCATCAAACAAACTCGGAAGCTCTCCGACTAAATCTCGTATGAACTACTAATCGCCAGAACCTGCATGTCGCCAAACGAGGGCCACATTAAAACAGAAGGGTGAGAATACGAATCATTATGAAGAAAGTATAATAAGATACAATGATTCAATCAACAGTTATAGGAATTCATCACACTTATATAACCATGTAAATAATACTAACCAACATTTATTTCACATGTTACAAGCATACATCAAAACTCAAGGAGTATAAAATTAAATTCCAATACTATATTCCCAAATAATATACATAACTATAATTATCACATAATCATATATTTTACCAAGTCATGTGTCCAAACATCACCGAATCCAATTATCACATCTCATGTACACATAACAATCACATAAATGCATATATTCAAACATCACATAACCTCAATGTGACTCAATGCAAAACATGTGACTCAATGCATGTGGTACCCAATGTGGACCCAAAGTTCCACCGCTTCCGATTCATATAGAATCTAGCCACGCTTCAGATCCGGACAAGATCGAAGCCACCAAATGTAAACATATAGTTTACCGCTTTCGGAATTCACTCTAGAATCCAAGCCTCTTCCGATCCGGACAAGATCAAAGCCACTACGCATGTTTCCAATTAAGGATCAACGTAATCTACGTCTATTTCCATTCAAGGATCACCGTCTAATACCATGTGAACCCACAGTTTCACCGCTTCCACAATAAAGCCGACTATGCCATGAATGAATATACAATTACCAACCAATTAGGCAATTAAGATTGTCTCTACCATCTTAACATTTCGCATATCACAATAATTCAACTCGATGAATTATCCACCAATTGTACAAAACATTCACAACACATACATATCATTCACATATAAAAGGCCAATTAATCAATTACGATTCACAAAATCCAATTAACACTAGTTTCCATACTATCTCATGTCAATTCACATTTACCACATATATATATATATATATATATATATATATATATATATATATATATATATATATATATATATATATATGAATATACACATTATCAAAACAACATCATTGGCATAGCAATATATTATTCTCAACATAAATATTCGAGCCAAAAACACAATTACGGACAAATTCTCAAAATATCGTAATTTACCGATAAACCGAATAAGTTATCCAAATCCAAACATAATCTGATTAAATAGACTCATCGTAATTAATTCAATTATTAGTTTAACCAATTAATATCAAACTATATTAATTTAATTCACTTCTATTCCATTTTCACTTTCTAGCATTCTATTGCTCAAGACCATTTTTATTGAAAAGAATATCGCGATAGCTTTCTAACGCTTCGAACGGAGACTCAAACGGAGTTACGGTTCAAAAGATATGAATTGTTAAAGTTTCAACGAAAAATCAAACACCGACATCATACACTAACAACTCTAAACATGTCAAAATTACGCAAAACAAATAAAAGTATGACTCTTAATAACTCAAAACAACTCTGACAACTTATTTTCAACTCTAACAACTTTATTGACAACTTTAACAACTCTATTGACAATTCTATTAAACTGTTATAATTTATTTATAAAGAATATTTAAATAAAACACAATTTCAGTCGATTCGTAAAAATCACAATTTCAACAAAATAACACCACCATATTAATCTACTAATTAAACTTAGCTACCACGTAAATTTTCATTAAATTCCAGATAACTAATTATACCGCTTACTTCAGCTATTTTGATCTAACGGGACTGTTTTGCATTTCATTTCCTAACTCTGTTTCAATTTCCATTATCTATCTATATATATAGCTACAGGATGAGCACCTACCCCATTTCCAATTTCCATTATACATATATATTATATTAATATCATTAAATCATTATTATTAATAATCATATTATTATTAATTCTTATTATTATTAAATGCATATATGTTTCTAAACATATTCACACGTACAGTAAATCATATATAATTGTAAACATAGTGATATTGATAACTGATACATAGGCGACACAGTAAATGCTTCTATATTGACAAATTTCATTTGGTTTAATAAAAAAACTATAATACAGTATCAAATTGTTATTGTTATGGTTTTTCAAAACAAAGCTGATATAACAGCATCACCTAATCACTAACACCACTACACCCATTCACATATGAATATTAACATCCACTTAAACAACAACAAAAAAAAATCAATCAATTGACAGAGACCGAAACATCCAACAAGTCTTGATTTATAAAATATACTAAGTGGCACTACTGTATAGCTATTATTTACTCATTATATTCAAGTTTATTGCTCATCAAAACTTAACAATGTCAAAACAATAAAATTAGGGATTTCAATCTAAACATGTCAAAATCTAGAAATTGAAGAACAAAATCTCTAAATCATGTTAATCTACCCATTGACCCAATCATACTAACCCATAATAATAAGGATTCTCCCCCTTACCTCTTGAATTTCTTCAAACCCTAACTCCCTCTTTTGCTCCTCTTCCCCTCTTTCTCTTCTCTTGCCAAAGAACAAATGAAAAATAATGTTTCTATTCTCTAAACCCTCACTATCTTTATTCTTATTGGACTTTAATCCCACATTCCAACTAATTAGGCCCAATAACTATTATCTCATTTATTCTACTACTAATTAAACACAAATACACACAAGTTAATTAATTAAATTAATTATTATATCACATAACAATTAAATAAATAATTAACACATAAATGAGCCTAATAAAATATACCCCTTATTACTCAATGCCTCATATTTTCGATCTAATCTTAATTACTCTGAGAATTCCCAAAACGCTAAATATTAACTTATTAATATTTCTAATACTAAAAATATTAAAATTTTCGATTAAATATCGATCCGCTATCCCGAACTAATACCGACCAAATCGTCCCAAAACGCGGAAATTTCAATAAACATCACAAATATCTAAATTAAGAAAATAATCATTTTTCCGGGCGTTACAAACGTCACTTTTCATTAAATGCATTTGATTCCATGTTTTTTTGTAATCATGTTCATTCAAACGCACATTGCATTTCATTTCAAATCCGTCTCTATATAAACTCATCTTCATAACAATTCATCTCTTTACATTCTCTCTCTTCATTCATTGTCTCTCTCCCTCTTTCGTTCTTGCATAAACCCTAGTTTCTAAACCGAATCTCAGAGTGACTTCATGCTTTCATCTTCAAGTACTCAAATCAAAATGTCTTCTGCACATCTTGTTCAACACAAATATGGTTACGCTCCCTTAAAGACTTGTTCTATTCCTTCAAATGAACTAGAAGTTATCTGCGAAACAATGGTAGATTTTGAAAATCTGTGGGAACATGATTTCAAAACAAAGGCTGCAATGCTGGTACAAGGTTGGTCGAACTACTTCGAAAGATTGATTGGACCAATTTATCCTCTTTTGGTTAAGGATTTCTGGACTCATGCAACAGTTACTCCAACTGCTATCATATCCTTCGTGTTAGGGCATGAAGTTGTTGTGATTGAGAAGATGATAAGGAAGCTGTATAGTCTTGATGACTCTGAAGGAATCACAGGTGCTCTTTCTAGTAGAGTTGATTGGGAAACAGTTGATAAATAATTGTCTACTTCTTCTGGATCTCATCTCATCAAACTACTTCGCTGAAGCCTTTCTACAGAGTTTGGGCTGAGATTATTCTAGGATCTCTCTATCATAGAAAGCGATCTCTTGCCTCTACATATGTAAATCATGATCAGAAGTATGTACTTTTCTGCATTGAAAAAGGTACTAAGGTTAATCTCTCAAACATTCTATTTCAACATTTGAAGACAAATATTGAAGAATCACGAGATGAAGAACGCAAGAAGTATCCAGATTTCAAGAAGAACACCATTTCTCTTGCCAGAATGATTTCAGAAATTCTGATAGAAAGTTACTTGTTGGATCTCCTGAGAGCTGTTGGTACGCCCAAGTTCCTAACTATCATTCAAGGACACATTCTGAATGCTTTTGATTTACAAAGGATGCTTCTGGTTGAGAAGGTAACTTCCACTCCAAGAATATTTTCAGATATTCTGACTAGAAGAATCCCTGTTGAGAGTTTTTCTCACTTGTTCAAAGTAGAGCTTGACAAGTCTGTTAAGCGCTATTTGAAGTGTCGCCTAGGTTTTTTGTGGGATGCGAACTGACTCTTCTTTTATTTTTGAGTTGTGAAAATCAGAGAGTCGCTACCGACTTTTATTTTATCCAATTAAGGAAAGGTTTATAAAAGAAACAGAAAAAGACCTTAAAGAGATTTTGGGTTCGGGGGTAGGTTATACAAAGGGAAGGTGTTAGCACCCTTTGTATCCATGGTTATCCATGGGCTCTTAATTGCTTAGCTCACTTGTTTGAATCGTTTGTTTTGCTTGAAATGCTTGTACGTGGTTTTAAATATTTTGTAAAGAGTTAACTTTGTAATGATCCTTGTGCGGATGTATACAAAGTATTTATCTTTCGAAAGATATTTTGATGGTTTGAAAAAGATTTTTAACTTCGAAATGATCCTTGTTTAGATATATACAAAGTGTAGTCTTTTGAAAGTTTGTTTTTAAAAAAATAGTGATGTGTAAGAGCTTTTGTTGTTTTTGATTGAGCAAGCAATTAGGAGGTATACCCTAAGTTTATAAGGTTCTTTCCTATTTCTTTAGAAAACTTTCCTTGACTGGATACAGACAGAAATTTGAATTGTATTTGAAACAGTAAGATTTGATTTTGAGAAGAGTAACAGAGGGATTACCCTAAGAGGTGCAAGTGTGATTGTGTTTTGTTTTCAGATATGTTATATTCGAGATTAGTGATCTAGCGCTTCAGTTATTATTCTTGACATACACGCAGTTTTATATGTACAGGAATTAAAGTGCGGGAATGTAAAATGCAGAAAATAAATCTACGCTATTACATCGATTGTGCGAGAAATTTAAACTACGCTATTTACATGAATTTGACAACCTATACACTTATCTATGAATTTAAATTGCAATAAGATAAAGGGAAAATATTTTTGGATTTTTGGATTGGTTAATTTAATTAAAATTAAGGCATAACTAATTTAATTAAAAAGGTCAAGAATTAGAAATAAAATTTAAACCTAAAAATTAAGTTTAAAAAACGTCCAAATTGTTGGTTAATTAATTTTAAAATAAAATTAATTTTTTTGTGATTTTTGAAATTGTTTTGGAGATTCTTAAGTTAATTAACATATAATTATACAAATAATTATACACATAAATTAAACTTAAAGATAAAAATATTCTAATTATGTTCAAAATTAGTTCATGATATGTAAACTTAATTTAATAAAAAAGAAAAAAAATTCTGATTTTTTGATAGGCTAGAACTAATTAAAAGATAAATATATAAATATTATCTAATTAATTAAACAAAATATTTTATTTATGAAGAAAAATAAAATATTTTTATATCAAAAATTAATATAATATTTTATCAACCTAAAAAAAATTTTAGTATAATTTTCTGATTTTTTTAAACTATTTTAAAATAATTTTGCAAAGAAAATCAAATAAAAATAAAAAATATAAATTAAGTGATCATGTGTGGTTGATTAGAGGGTCTATGGTATGGATGCGTGCTCAAGAGCGTTGGATGTGGTTACAAGTTGATCTGATGGCTGTAAGCGTGAGGCACATGGTATGATGGTGGAGCGCGTGACACAAGAACCGGGGAATTCAAAAAAGGCTGGCGCGCATTTTCTGGCCTATAAGGGCCTGCCACGCTTCATCTTCTTCCTCCCATCCGTTGCTATAGGCTCTGTAACTATATGTAAAGGTTTTACCTACGGTTTTTGTCCGTCGCTACAAACCTGTAACACACCAAAACTTCACACAAACATCAAAAAATTATTGTGAGACCATGGATCGATTGCAAATGGTCCACTCATCACAACTATGGCCTTAGTTTTGTCTGATTTTGACTTAAACAAAAAACCCTAAAATAGAGCTCAAGAACCCTAAAATGGTAGCTTCGTGAATACGTGACCAAACCTTAATTAATTGTCCAGAAACGTTCACCAGGTTAATCTAAACATGGATATGCAACCAAAAATTATTTAAAACGCGTGGAAGTATGGATTCGAGGTCGTTTTCAGTTGGTACAAACTGTGGGCTTTAGTGGATGATTCGGAGTGCTTTGATTGCTGGAAATGATTGGGATAGTTTCAGAATTGCTTGAGGATTGTGTTTGGATAATTATTTGGACTTGAAATTAGCTTAAGCTCAGAATTCAAAATTTAAATTTCTTTGAAAATTTCAAGTGTGATACAAATATAATATTGGCTCTGAATTCGTGTGTGTTTGATGCTGATGGACTCAAGCTACTTATAGGCAATATTGAATGCTGAGAACTTAAGCAACCATGCCTTTCTTCCATACTTTAGTGCTTTTGAATCTTTGAATTTTTTATGAATAAAGACTTTGAAAATCTTGGCCATGGCTTCAATTTTCTTCACCCCTCTTGCCATAGGTCTTCTGCACATCTCTGCCCCATAATTTGAATCAATCTTGGTGACTCATGCTAGAGACAAAACCTTGGATAATTGTCTTGGATTATTTCTTTTTTAATTTAACTTTAGATGAAGTAAAATCAAATCAAAAAAGAAATAAAAATGTCATGGGCCTAAGGTTGGTCGTGGGTGGCCTTAAACATCCTTAGGAACATGTTTGGATCACAAATGCTTGGGCCCTTTTTAAAAAAAAAACAAATTTGGTCAATGTTGGTTTCATGCATTTTCCCAAAAAATAGCCAACTTTAACAAGGCATAACTCCCTCAATTTTGATCATATGAAGGAGTTCTTGTACTTTTTAGAATCCTCAAGATGTCCTATACAAGCCACTTTGGAAGCTTTTTTGCATTTGGAGGAGTTATCTTGATGTTATGGGCTTTGACAAAAAACTGCTTTTTGTTGACTTTGAAAATGACCTGTAATGTCTTGGCTCACATCTCCCAAATGGTACATCCAATGACCATGGGACCAATTTCATTTGAAATATAATTGAATTTCCTTCAAGATAAGATTTGGTTGAAATTTTTCGGATGAACGAGGAGTGAGTTATGGCCGGTCAAAGTTCAGTTGACTTTTTAGGAGAAAACCCTAATTTTGAAACTTAGAGTTTTGTCGATTTCTGAACTTTTCTTGATGAATTATGATAAACCATTGATCAAATGATGAATCTTTTGACAATATATGGATGTTGACAAAAAAATTCATTTTTGACTGTCTGTTGACTTTTTGGTCAAACTGGTCGTCTGTTGACTGTTTGAGCTGTTGACTGTGCGTCCGAGCGAATCGAAGTTTGAAAATTTGGATGGTGGTACTTTGAGACATATGGAGATCCATGAAATCCATTTAAGGTCTCAAAAAACTTGTTCTCCTAAAAAACAAAAACCCTAGTTAGGGACTGTTTGTGTAGGAGACAGTTAGGCGTACCTGATTTTTGTGCAGTGTTGAGTCTCTGCTGATCATGTGATTATCAGAAGACTTCTAGAACAAAAATCTTGGAAATTTGAAATGTGAATGATTGACTTGACTGATGGTACAAACACGGAGAATTGTGCTGTCAGCGGGTTTGACTGGTAACTGGCTGTCCGGATATTAACGTAATAGTTAAAGTAAAAACCCAACAGTTAAAGTTAATTTTTTTTTCTTTTTGTTTTTGTTGTGTTAATGGTGAAAAATTATTAACATGGTTTGTTAGAAAAACAAAATCATAATAAATAATTAATATACACTGTATGCGAACGAAATTACTGATAATAATATTGAGAAGAATTTAATGCACAGAAAAATAAATGTTTAACTAGCAATAACCACGCATAATATTATCTCAATAATTAACGATGGTACAACAGACAATACAATATTCAATACTGACAGTACAAATATTACATAAAAAAATATAACGAACAGTACGACAAATATAATGAACGGTACATTATTTGAAAGCGACAGATACGACAAACTTTAAGTATGACGATTAAAAACCCATGCTATAAACAACATAATATAGATATACGGGAGTGTAAACATCCCAGGTCCGCATTTTTCAGGACTGTGCAGACAGAAAAAGGACATGATCACCACAAAAACAGTGATGACCACAAGAAGAAACGTATCCACCCACTTTGCCATTTTTTCCGGTGAAGAAAAGGAAATGATTAGGAGATAGTATGATAGAAATTTGGGAGATGAGTGAACTTTGATGTGAGAATTTACGGAAAAAATGAGGGGTATCTATAGAGTGAAAAGAGGGATGGAGACGTTGGGGAATGAAGTGGTACCGTACAAAAAGGAAAGTTTGAAAGATAGTAGGTTTTGAAAAAAATACATGGTAGGGTTTGAAAAGAAAGATGTATAGAATAAAGTTAGGATTTGATTTGAAAGAAAGAGATTTGAAAAGAAAGAAAGAGATTTGAAAACAATAATATAGTACAAAAATTAGTGGGAAACAAAACCAATAAATAATTTAATTGTTACCAGCACAGTTTGAATCCCCGGACTCTGCACCTACAAAATTTAATTCTGTACCAATCGCGTCAGTATTATTTATCTGAAAATAAATCTCAAATAAACAGCGTGTGAAGTGATAAACAGTATTTGGCGTTTGTGTAAGAATAAATTCAACAGCGAACCAAAATACCGTACAAAAAACATTCTAAAAACTGAGTATTCATAAAATCAGGATAGTTATGAAATAAAATCCAAGATTATATAAAACTCCCAATTTTTAGACAGAAGTCTGTTGCCTTCTTTTTTTAAAAAAAGATGCGGGCAAATTTTGGGGTATAACAGTTGCCCCTATTCAATCTTCTTAAACCTGAAGAGACCGATTGGAATCTGAAGGTAGAAGATGATTGAATATTTAGATGCCCTGAAAATTTGCACTTACCTCCACCAGAAGTAATGCTGAAATTTGCATTGAATGCGGCTTGAGAAATATTGTTGGTGGATCAAAACATTACCTGAGATGGGCTTTCAGATGCCATCTAGTGAATGTGTTGATAGTTTGTTCATCAGAATGAATCCATTGATTATATCTTGATGAAGGATTTAAACCTCTGTGTTGACCGTTACAAAACCGTCAGAGGTTACTACTTTAAATCTTGGAGGTTGATCGTTACAGAACTGTCCAAAGTTTCCGCTTTAGATTTTAAATGTTGATCGTTACAGAACCGTCCGAGGTGTCCGCTTTAGATCTTGAAGATTGATTGCTTTAAGGAACCGTCTGAGGTATTGACTTAGATCTGTAGGTAGATCATTTAAGGAACCGTCTGAGGTATCGACTTAAAATCTGAAGGTAGATCATTTAAGGAACTGTCAGAGGTATCGACTTTAAATCTGAAGGTAGATCATTTAAGGAACCGTCTGAGGTATCGACTTAGATCTAAAGGTAGATCATTTAAGGAACCGTCTGAGGTATCAACTTAGATCTGAAAGGTTTTGAAGTTGTTTATTTGACTGCAGCAGTAACCTGAAAAAGGCAGAGTTAGTTTTTTTTATGCCATGTCATGATGCATGTAATGTGTTTATGTGACGGGATTCTCAAAATAAATGAGAACCTTGCATGTTATGTACGCATTTGTCGCGATGCATTATGTATTATGTATGAACATGTATGCAATTGTATGATACGACTATGTGATGGAAGCGTGTCAATGATCTTGTCTATCAATTTTGAGAAAGTAAATCTCTGTATGCTGCTTGGAGATGATGGCATTATGACCGTTGATGATCTTTGCTATCTTGTTGGAGCGTACCCAGCTGAGGAATCTTTCTTACGAACCAGGATGTTCCGTTGAAGATTATTAATTACCACTTGGGGATGAGATTAACTTGAAGGATCTAATCTTGATGCACCTTGACTGAGGATAAGAGAGATGGATAATCCTCCAATGCACTATTTGATCAGGTTTTTGTGGAGGATCCGACCTTTTGGGGATAGTGATCTTGAACAGCCCTGCTGGGGGGTGAAGGAGATGAACAATCCTTCGATGTAACATCTTGTCCGAGCTTGGGAATTGGGTCCCTTGAATAATGTTGTTGGAGAAAAGAATCCTGTCGAGGTTCTTACTGAGGAATGTATCTCTGTCGGAGAAGTACCTCCATTGACAGATGAAACATATTAGAGGATTTATTTTGACAGTGTGATCATCGTGAATGTACACTACAAGCGTTGAAATCTCGCTTATAATCTTCTGATGCTCGTACTCAGTGTCGGAGATGAAACACTCTGTTGGGGAATTAATTAGGTCTTGCTTATCCGGAACTGACCTCTTGGAGATTGCCTTGTGGGGGATATTCCTGTGTTTCCAGTTTCGGGATAATGTCCGGATGAGTGGGACATTACCTGAATGCTATTCCTGTTTTTCTTATAAACATCAATCATATTCAAATGCATATGTTCATTCGAAATTATCATTGGGACGTTTACGCGTTCAAAACAGAAAAAGTGAAAACATTGATTTTGAGCATGAACTGTATTGATTTTGAAAGAGAGCCATAATAGGCTAATTAGTACAAGGAGACAAAAATCCTAGTAGTAGGAAGTTATCATAAAACTTTGAGAAACACTTATAAAGGAAAATAGCTATGTGAAAACAATCCAGTCAAGTTGCAACTCTACTATTGCCAATCTGTCTTTGAGTATCTCATCCCTCACTTGTTGGAAGAAAATGATTGGACTGATTGGTGCCTTTTGGTCCTTTGATGTGTTGAACCTTGAAGATGAGTAGGTAGCCAAACGGGACATAGTGGTACGCTTTATTCCCTAACTTTTGCCTAGGCTGCCTTTTCAGGTTTTCAGCCTAACGGGATAATTATTATTATTTAGTCTCTAATTTCTGCCTGGATCGCCCTTTCAGGTTTTCAATCCACCGAGACGCTCATTTTTTTTGCCTAAGTCTCCCTTTCAGGTTTTCAACTTAGCGAGCTTTTCTTTTCTTTAAGCGAAGTATTTTTTTGACTATGTCCTCATTTACAGGGTGTGGGAAATCCTTGCCATCCATAGTGGTAAGCAACATGGCTCCGCCGGAGAATACTTTCTTGATTACAAATGGTCCCTCATAAGTGGGAGTCCACTTGCCCCTGGGATCACCCTGTGGTAAGATGATGCGTTTTACAACCAAATCACCGATTTGATATGCCTGACTCCTAACTTTCTTGTTGAAGGCCTTGATCATAAGTTTCTGGTATAACTGACCATGACAAATAGCCGCAAGCCTCTTCTCATCAATCAAGTTTATCTGGTCCAATCGAGTCTGAATCCAATCGTCTTCGTCTAGATCGGCTTCTTTCATAATCCTTAGAGAAGTAATCTGAATTTCAATTGGAAGAACTGCCTCCATACCATAGACTAAGGAGAATGGAGTTACCCATGTTGAAGTACCCGCTGATGTGCGATAACCATGAAGAGCAAAAGGTAACATCTCATGCCAGTCTTTGTAGGTTACTGTCATATTTTGTATGATCTTCTTGATGTTCTTGTTGGCAGCTTCCACGGCGCCCTTCATCTTTGGTCGATATGAGGATGAATTATGATGTTTGATCTGGAACTGCGTGCAGAGTTCGGTAATCATCCTTTTGTTTAAAATTGTGCCATTTTCTGTGATGATTCTTTCAGGTATGCCATACCGACAAATGAGATTGTGCTTGATAAACCGGGCCACAACATTTTTGGTGACTGAAGCAAATGAGGCTGCCTCTACCCATTGTGTGAAGTATTCAATAGCGACCATGATAAAATGATGTCCGTTGGAGGCAGTAGGCTTGATCTCTCCAATCATATCAATTCCCCACATTGCAAAAGGCCAAGGAGCCGTCAGAATGTTTAATGGGACTGGAGGTACATGTACTTTGTCCGCATATATCTGGCATTTGTGACAAGTTCTGGAGTGATGGTGGCAGTCTGTCTCCATGGTAGACCAATAATAACCTGCTCTTAAGATCTTTTTAGCCATTGTATGTCCACTTGAATGAGTACCAAAGGCACCATCGTGTATATCTTCCATAATCTGTTCCGCTTCCTTCTTGTTCACACAACGAAGCAGAGTAGAGTCATGGTTGCGCTTGTACAGGATTCCATTACTTAGAAAGAATTTGGCAGCAAATCTTCTTAGAAACTTTCTATCATTAATGGATGCCCCTTCAGGATATTCCTGGGCTTCGAGATATCTTTTTACTTCATGGAACCATGGTTTTTCTTCCACTCCTTCGGTATCAATCTCATTGCAATAGACTGGTTCATCCTGTCTGTAAATGGTGATCATTGGCGCCTCATTGTCCCACCTGACTTTGAACATAGATGACATGGTAGCTAGAGCATCAGCCAGTTGATTTTCTTCTCGCGGGATATGTTCAAAAGTGATTTCTTCAAAGTAAGGAATCAAACCCAGCACATATTCTTTGTAAGGAATTAGATTCGGGTGCTTCGTGTCCCATTCCCCTTTAACTTGATAAATTACAAGGGTCGAGTCTTCGTAGACCTCCAGGAACTTGATTCTCAGATCGATTGCAGCTTTGAGACCCAGAATACATGCTTCATACTCGGCTATATTGTTAGTGCAGTTGAAACATAATCTGGCAGTGAATGGTGTATGTCCTCCTGCGGGAGAAATGATCACAGCTCCGATGCCATTGCCAAGCGCATTAGAGGCTCCATCAAAAACCATAGTCCATCAGGATCCTGGCTCAGGTCCTTCCTCCGGTCCAGGTTGTTCGTAGTCAGTAACTAGCATAATATCTTCATCTGGGAAATCAAAGTTCAATGCTTGATAATCATCCACTGCTTGATGAGCCAAATGATCAGCTACCACACTTCCTTTGATCGCCTTTTGCGAAGTGTATTGGATGTCATAGTCTGTTAAGATCATTTGCCATCTTGCTATTCTTCCAGAGAGAGCAGGTTTTTCGAACACATATTTGATAGGATCAATTTTGGAGATCAGTAAAGTGGTATGGTTTAGCATATACTGTCTTAGTCGGCGAGCCGCCCATGCCAAGGCACAGCAAGTTTTCTCGAGCAGTGAGTATCTTGTTTCACAATCGGTAAACTTTTTGCTAAGATAGTAAATTGCATGCTCTTTTCGGCCAGACTCGTCATGTTGCCCCAGTACACACCCCATTGAATCTTCTAACACTGTTAGGTACATTATCAGCGGTCTTCCTTCCACTGGTGGTAACAAGATTAGTGGTTTTTGAAGATATTCTTTGATCTTATCAAAGGCTAATTGGCATTTGCCGTTCCATCTTTCTACTTGATCTTTCTTCAACAATTTGAAGACTGCCACACAAGTAGTAGTCATATGGGCAATAAATCTGGCGATGTAGTTCAAACGTCCCAAGAATCCTCTGACTTGTTTCTCAGTACGAGGTATGGGCATTTCTTGAATGGCTTTGACCTTGGCAGGATCAACTTCAATACCCTTGCTGCTGACTATGAAACCCAAGAGCTTACCAGATCTTACTCCAAAGGTACACTTGTTCGGATTCAGTCGCAACCTGTATTTCCTGAGTCTGTCAAACAGCTTGTGCAGATGACCCAGATGTTCTTCTTCGGTGTTGGACTTTGCAATCATATCATCCACATAAACCTCTATTTCCTGATGAATCATATCATGGAACAGAGCTACCATTGCACGCTGATACGTTGCTCCTGCATTCTTTAAACCAAAGGGCATCACTTTGTAACAAAAGGTTCCCCAGGGTGTTGTAAAGGTTGTCTTTTCCATGTCTTCGGGCGCCATCTTGATTTGGTTGTAACCTGAGAATCCGTCCATAAAGGAAAATACTTTGCATTGTGGAGTATTGTCAACCAGTACATCGATGTGAGATAAAGGGAAATCATCCTTGGGGCTTGCCTGATTTAGATCTCTGTAGTCTACACACATTCTGACCTTCCCGTTTTTTTTTAGGTACAGGCACGATGTTAGCTATCCATGGAGGATAAATCACAACTTTTAGAAAGCCAACATTGAATTGCTTCTCAACCTAGTCTTTAATCTTCTTGGACATGTCGGGCCTACTTCTTCGCAGTTTCTGCTTAACTAGAGTGCTACCTTCTTTGATCGGCAAGCGATGGACCACAATATCCGTGTCGAGACCAGGCATATCTTCATAGGACCAAGCGAATATCTCGACGTAGTCTTGTAACATTTGAATCAGTCTTTGCTTGACACTGTCTTCTAAATCAGCCCCTATCTTGACTTCTTTCTTTTCTTCGTCACTGCCCAGGTTGATAACCTCAATTGGCTCTTCATGCGGCTGTATAGTCCTTTCTTCTTGTTCTAATAGCCTTGCAAGTTCCCTAGGTACTTCACAATCTTCCTCACTTTCGTCCTCAGTTTGGTAGATTGGATTTTCAAAGTCATGACTGGCAATAGCAGAATTGTTATCAACAGGATCCAGAGTGAATGTGAATCTGCATTTATTATGTGGGTGTGTGTAAGAACACATAGCTATTTGAAAACGAATAAAGTAAAGAGATAAACAAAAAGGATCGCAAAATTTGAATATGCAAACGTCCCATGATTTTATTGAATGTACATATGATCATGGTATGACAAACCCTTATAAAAAGGACCATTGTGCTTCGGGCAAGGCACCTGGCTTTTAAGTTCATGGTTCGATAGTACAAGAACCATTTTTATTTTTGAACATATAAGCAACGAAAATAGGAAATTGCATTTACTCCTGATCAAAGGAGATAACATCTTCGACTTCCCAGTTGTCCAATCCATTGTTGTGAGTGGGGAATATCCAGTTGCTCCAGTTGTAGTTGTCTTCTTCGTCTTCCACAACATTGACCTTTTTGGTGACGAGACGGGCTATTGATCCTTCAGGATGAGCAAGATGCTCTGCTGGATATGAGAGCCCAGGCTGAGGTACTTCTGTTGGCTGAGAGAGATACTCGATAAGATCGTCCCATCCAGTTGGGATGATGTCTTTGATAGAGACTTGTGCACTCTGGGGAGCAGTGTACTTCACCAGAAAATCATTCTCGCCATTTGGTGTTTCCCAGACTTCTTCAGGAGTGACAGGGCTTGTGATTGTTGTATTGTCTTCGAAATGTTCATCCCATCCAGTTGGGATCTTCGATAGCAATTTGCGAGCTCAAGGGAGCGGAATACTTCACCATAAAGTCATACTTGCCACTTGGTTCTCCCAGCGTATCCCAGACTTCTTTTGGAATGGGTGGACTAGATGGACTTTGGTATTGCTTAGCAACGGAACTCGTGATGCTTATGTCATCTTCAAACTGATCATCCCATCCAGTTGGGACAATGTCTTCAACGGCAATCAAAGAACTCTGAGGAGTAGTGAACTTTACTAGAAAGTCGTACTTGCCGCTGGGTTCTCCCAAAGTATCCCAAACCTCTTCGGGAACGGGTGGAACTTCATTTGGATGTTGCTTAGTAATATGGCTTGAGATCACTTTGTCGTCTTTGATAGCATTTACTCCTTGGCTGATGAAATGTGACATTAACCCTCCAGAATGAGGACTTTGATCATTCTTCGGAATTCCATTAGCATAGCCCAGACCTAGCTTATCGAACTTGTAAGGCACATCAAGGAGTTGTCCCCACACTGTGCAACCACCCTCTTTGATCACAGCCTTAGCATCTTTGAGAGAAACCATTGTTGGAGTTATTCTTGTAGCAGGAGTAGCATAAATATGTTTGGCAGTAGAGACAGCTGGAGGGACCATCTCAAAAGATTGGCAGGGGGTTTCGATGAATTCACCATCCATCTCAACATACTTGGAATTACTCAGGTGGCTAACCACATATTCTTCTTCACCATAAACCGTGACGACCTTGCCTTTTATCAGATATTTTAACTTCTGATGCAGGGTAGAAGTTACAGCGCTTGCCCCATGTATCCAAGGGCGTCCTAGTAAACAGGAGTACGCTGGATGAATTTCCATCACGTAAAAGGTAGAATCAAAGATCTGAGATTCTACTCTGATTGGGAGCTTAACTTCTCTGTATAATGTTCTCGTTGACCCGTCGAAGGCTCTTACCACAACATCGCTTGGTTGTAACACAACTCCTTCGAAGTCAAGTTTTTCCAGTACTACTTTTGGTAACACATTTAACGAGGAACCATTGTCGACCAACACATGAGACAAAGTGGTGCCGTTACATTCAATAGAGATGTGCAGGGCTTTATTGCGATTTTTCCCAGAAGGGGTTAAATCAGCATCAGAGAAACCTGACCGTTATCCACTGTTAGACTGGCAACACAATTTTCTAATTCGTCGACTGAAATCTCTTGTGGTACATGTGCAGCTTTCAAGAATTTCATCAGGGCCTTGGCATGAGCTTCTGAATACTTCAACAGAGATAACATTGAAATCTTTGAAGCAGTGTGCCCCAGTTGTTCAACAATATTGTAATCACTTTTGCAGATGATTTTCAATATCTCCTCCATTTCTTGCCTCGAAGGATCTTCAACAGTGACTTCAACAGGTACTTGAACTGGTTCAATTAATGGCTCTTTGCCTCGAGCATTGACATCTTGATTAGGAACTGGGACCTGGACTGGAGTAGTAGTATCATTTGGAGAAATTTCTAGCGAAAAGATTCTTCCACTTCTTGTAATCTTACTAGTCCCCACAATATTATCAACAACTGGATTAGTAACATTCACAGCCTCATCAGTCAAAGTGTCTTGTTTAACTCCATGGACATAAACATTTGCGCCATAACTCCACGGGACAGCCTTGTCTGAGGAATATGGAAATGGAGTCGGATTGGTGATGATTACAGATGCTACTCTGGGTACAGCAGAAATCTTGAAGGGAGCCTTGGTAGGGATTTTCAATGGTACGTTAGAAACCACTGAGACGCCCTCTATCTTCATCCCATTTGAAAAACCTTCGCACAAATTGTCTATAGAAGGGAGTTTCTCAAACATAATGATACGACGATCCATCCACTTTTGAATTCCTCTTTTCAGGTTTTCACAACAATTGGATAGGTGTGCACAATAATAGCAATATGGGTCACAACCTGGAAATAAACCAGCTTGTATTAGCTTTCTTTTGATTTCAAGGAGCGGAGTTGACAGTTCTCTCACATCATAGATATAAACAGTGTCCATGATAGCATTAACGGTCTTGTCGTGTTTCGGCATAGGCGCAGTGATGACATTTGGAGTCTCTGGAGGATCGAATTAGATTTCCCCAGCATCTATCATGTCTTGGATCTTATTTTTCAAGGCCCAACAGTGATCTGCGTCATGTCCTGGGCAATTGGAATGGTATGCACATGTTGTGTCGGGGCGATAACTAGGAGAGGAAGTGTTGACATTCTTCGGAGGGTCTTTTAGTGTAATCAGATTTGCCTTTAACAAGTGCTGCAATGCTTGAGAGATTGGCATATTGATTTTGGTGAAGTTTCTTCTTGGTGCATCTGGTCGACGCGTATACTTCGGAGGTTGATCTTTTTGAGGTGCAGACGCAGAGACCAGATTAGCCCCTACGGATTGGTGATGCTCACTTTTGTTGTGACTTTTCTGACTGCGCATTGTATTGACTTCATTTCTCCCACTGATGGGCCTCTTTGTAGTATCAGAGGAGGAGCCTACTTGAATTTTTCCACTTTGAATGCCACTTTCGACACGCTCTCTAGTTAATATCAGGTCAGTGAAACCTGACGACGAGCTTCCCAGCAAATGACTGTAAAAAGGGCCAGTTAAAGTGCCCATGAACATGTCGACCAGCTCGCGATTAGATAAGGGAGGTTGAACCCTTCCAGCTAGATCTCTCCAATTTTGTGCATACTCTCTGAAATTTTCTTTTGGTGCCATGGTCATGCCCCGTAGTTGAGTACGGGTTGGTGCAAGGTCAGCGTTGTATTGATACTGTTTGTAGAAAGCAGCAGCCAAATCTTCCCAGGTGTGAACTTTTGTACTTTCCAGTTGGTAGTACCACTCGAGTTGTGTACCCGACAGACTTTCTTGGAAGAAATGAATCCACAATCTTTTATCCGCTGTATGAGGTTGTATCTTTCTCACATAGGACCTTAGATGCAGCTTTGGGCAAGAGACTCCATCATACTTTGCAAAGACAGGAACTTTGAACTTTGGAGGGATAACAACATTTGAGATGAGTCCAAGATCATTGAAGTCTAAACCAGGTATTTTTTGTATCTCCATAGCTTTCATGCGTTCTTCCAACTGCTGGTATTTGCTATCACCCTGTTCGTCTTCGGAATAATAATCTTCTTCGTTAGCAGAGAGAGGGTTTGGCAGAACCCTGGTTGCTGTGATTGTCTTCTTGATCACCTTCACCTACTACTTCAGGGATTGGCGCCTTTTTGGGCATCCTGGCTGGGACTCTGACTTTCCTCACGAGGTGGCTCAAACCTACAGATCCCTTGGGCTTCTTTTTCTTCTTGGCCATCAGAGCTTTTAGTTCCTCTTGTCCCTTTGCTAGCTCCAAAATTGCTATCTGAACTTGGGCATTTTGTGCCTCGAGATTCTTGATGCTTGTTTCAGAATCCATCCCTTCTAACTAAAATAAACAGCGAGGAGATGAGAAACCTGTTATGTGAACCTGTTATGCAATGTTTATGAATGAAATGTATATGCAATGTTTTCAAGGATCTTAGAATTTAAATTTGTTTAAACAAAAGAGAAACAAACATTTATTAGTCAAACATTTTTGTTCTTTTTTTCTTTTGTCTTTTCTTTTCTCTTTTTTTTTTCTTTGCCTCTTTCGGGCTTACAAGATAAAGCAAAAATAAAGAAAATAAAGGATTCTTCAAGCCTCCCATGGACGCTTTCTCTTTGCACCCAGGAACGTGTTGATCTGCTGTTCTTCATGGAGTTGTCTGGTGAGCTCCAACACTTTCCTCTCATAGTCTTGACAGTGTGCTTTGAAGGTGCCCCTTTCTTCTTTTAATTGAACCCAAGATTTCTGCAGCTCTTCCAGGTCAGTCGGCATGTCTGGATGTAGAATAACTCGAGGTTCCTCCCCTTCGACTTCTGGCTCAATAGTCACAGGTAGGATAGCAGGATATGGCATGATGAACTTCTGAGCACGAGCACGCACCCATTTGAGGTAAGGCTCCATGGGAATAGAATTCCATTATCCTAAAGACTTGCTTTCTACTTTGTAGACACTTCCCCAACCATGTATAAACCTTCGTCGATATCTTTGGGAATCATCTTCGTAGTCGAACACAATGCCGTGGATGATCATGTCGTGAGGACCATTTCTTCGTGCATATCCAAATTGGCGCAAAGCTAAGGAGGGATTGTAGGGGATGCCTCCCCTAATGCCAAGGAGTGTCACATTAGGGTACTCCCCACAATGGTCAATGAGAGTGATGTCTTCTTGAAAGAAGTTGTTCCACCGGATATCTGAATGAGACAAGGACATAATCTTGCGAGACCATTGCATCCTTTGCTCATTTCTCAACACTGATCGGGGAATGTGTGATGTAAACCATCTAGCCAGTAGTGGTACACAACACATTAGAGTTCCTCGCTTTTTCATGGTACGAGTGTGTAGAGAATGTAGAATGTCTCCCAGCAAAGTAGGTACCGGATTGCGGGTTAAGAAAATGTTGATAGCGTGCACACTTATGAATTGGTCGGGATTAGGGAATAAAACCAACCCATAAATCAAAAGAGCCGCAACTTCTTCAAAAGCTTGGTAACTCCTATCCTTTAATAGTGATCGAGCCTTTCCCATCAAGAACTTAGCAAGCAAACCCTCGACTCCACTCTTTGTTTCCCAATTAGACTCGATTTCTGACTTTCGTAAATGTAAGGCAGCAGCAATGATTTCAGGCTTCGGAATCTTTTCTAAACCTGTGAAAGGTAATTGATCTTGAATAGGTAACCCAATTAGTTCAGAGAATTCCTCCAAGGTGGATACTAGCTGGTAATCAGGAAATGTAAAACAATGATGTTCGGGATCAAAGAATTGGAACAGGACCCGTATCATGTCTTCTTCAAATTTTGAGGTAACCAAATGGAGTAGGTGACCGTGCCTTTCGGTGAATTGAGCATTTCTGGAAAATTCTGATATTAATTCCTTAAGTTCAGATGGTACTGTTGAGATGTTAATCCGAATATAATTTCTGGTAGCAGGAGCCATTACCTGCAACAATAGAACAAAAATAAACTCTTCGATCCTTGAAATGATTAGTGAAAAATGATATGTTTATGATGTTATGATGGTATGATGTCAAACATGTGGAAAACACAAGCAAATCACACAATAGCCTTATGTTTAAAGGCTAGCACGAGGTTCATAGGTGATAACCTCCCCACTGAAGTTGAGTTGGTTTAAACCTGTCTTAGAATGGTATTCGGGTTCTACGATCCTTGGAGACAACATCTCAATACGGCACTCGGACGGCCGATCAAAACATTCCTCGAGGATAACCAACTTTGATCAATTTCAAAGCCAGTCACTTAATAGGCCATAAGTCAAGTTCAACTAAAGGTTCTAAGACAAATTAGTGCTTGATGACATTTCGGAAGCCTAACATACTCCTTGATCGTTTTCAAGGGATATCAGTACATACCAAAGCGTCGCACTAACGGTGACTACCAGATCAATCATATCGGTACATGCCGTATAGTTTCCTTGGTTTATTGCCACATACTTAAGGTATCTCGAGATTCGGGCTAGAATCTTTCACACAAGTAAATTCAATACCCAAACAAACCTTTGAAAAATAGAGCAAACAAGACAAACAATTGAAAACATCGAAGTGATCTAAACTCTAAGGTAACCCCTTTTAAAAAACATTTTGTTTTTGAAGTCCCCAGCAGAGTCGCCAGTTCTGCCGCCTCAGTTTTTTGTGGGATGCGAACTGACTCTTTTATTTTTGAGTTGTGAAAATCAGAGAGTCGCCACCGACTTTTATTTTATCCAATTAAGGAAAGGTTTATAAAAGAAACAGAAAAAGACCTTAAAGAGATTTTGGGTTCGGGGGTAGGTTATACAAAGGGAAGGTGTTAGCACCCTTTGTATCCATGGTTATCCATGGGCTCTTAATTGCTTAGCTCACTTGTTTGAATCGTTTGTTTTGCTTGAAATGCTTGTATGTGGTTTTAAATATTTTGTAAAGAGTTAACTTTGTAACGATCCTTGTGCGGATGTATACAAAGTATTTATCTTTTGAAAGATATTTTGATGGTTTGAAAAAGATTTTTAACTTCGTAATGATCCTTGTTTGAATATATACAAAGTGTAGTCTTTTGAAAGTTTGTTTTTAAAAAAATAGTGATGTGTAAGAGCTTTTGTTGTTTTTGATTGAGCAAGCAATTAGGAGGTATACCCTAAGTTTATAAGGTTCTTTCCTATTTCTTTAGAAAATTTTCCTTGACTGGATACAGACAGAAATTTGAATTGTATTTAAAACAGTAAGATTTGATTTTGAGAAGAGTAACAAAGGGATTACCCTAAGAGGTGCAAGTGTGATTGTGTTTTGTTTTCAGATATGTTATCTTCGAGATTAGTGATCTAGCGCTTCAGTTATTATTCTTGACATACACGCAGTTTTATATGTACAGGAATTAAAGTGCGGGAATGTAAAATGCGGAAAATAAATCTACGCTATTACATCGATTGTGCGAGAAATGTAAACTACGCTATTAACATGAATTTGACAGCCTATACACTTATCTATGAATTTAAATTGCAATAAGATAAAGGGAAAATATTTTTAGATTTTTGGATTGGTTAATTTAATTAAAATTAAGGCATAACTAATTTAATTAAAAAGGTCAAGAATTAAAAATAAAATTTAAACCTAAAAATTAAGTTTAAAAAACGTCCAAATTGTTGGTTAATTAATTTTAAAATAAAATTAATTTTTTTGTGATTTTTGAAATTGTTTTGGAGATTCTTAAGTTAATTAACATATAATTATACAAATAATTATACACATAAATTAAACTTAAAGATAAAAATATTCTAATTATGTATAAAATTAGTTCATGATATGTAAACTTAATTTAATAAAACAGAAAATATTTGTTCTGATTTTTTGATAGGCTAGAACTAATTAAAAGATAAATATATAAATATTATCTAATTAATTAAACAAAATATTTTAGTTATGAAGAAAAATAAAATATTTTTATATCAAAAATTATATAATATTTTATCAACCTAAAAAAAATTTTTAGTATAATTTTCTTATTTTTGTAAACTATTTTAAAATAATTTTGCAAAGAAAATCAAATAAAAATAAAAAATATAAATTAAGTGATCATGTGTGGTTGATTAGGGGGTCTATGGTATGGATGCGTGCTCAAGAGCGTTGGATGTGGTTACAAGTTGATCTGATGTCTGTAAGCGTGAGGCACATGGTATGATGGTGGAGCGCGTGACACAAGAACCGGGGAATTCAAAAAAGGCTGGCGCGCATTTTCTGGCCTATAAGGGCCTGCCACGCTTCATCTTCTTCCTCCCATCCGTTGCTATAGGCTCTGCAACTGTAGGTAAAGGTTTTACCTACGGTTTTTGTCCGTCGCTACAAACCTGTAACACACCAAAACTTCACACAAACATCAAAAATTTATTGTGAGACCATGGATCGATTGCAAATGGTCCACTGATCACAACTATGGCCTTAGTTTTGTCTTATTTTGACTTAAACACAAGGTTAATCTAAACATGGATATGCAACCAAAAATTATTTAAAACGCGTGGAAGTATGGATTCGAGGTCGTTTTCAGTTGGTACAAACCGTGAGCTTCAGTGGATGATTCGGAGTGCTTTGATTGCTGGAAATGATTGGGATAGTTTCAGAATTGCTTGAGGATTGTGTTTGGATAATTATTTGGACTTGAAATTAGCTTAAGCTCAGAATTCGAAATTTGAATTTCTTTGAAAATTTCAAGTGTGATACAAGTATAATATTGGCTCTGAATTCGTGTGTGTTTGATGTTGATGGACTCAAGCTACTTATAGGCAATATTGAATGCTGAGAACTTAAGCAACCATGCCTTTCTTCCATACTTGAGTGCTTTTGAATCTTTGAATTTTTTATGAATAAAGACTTTGAAAATCTTGGCCATGGCTTCAATTTTCTTCACCCCTCTTGCCATAGGTCTTCTGCACATCTCTGCCCCATAATTTGAATCAATCTTGGTGACTCATGCTAGAGACAAAACCTTGGATAATTGTCTTGGATTATTTCTTTTTTAATTTAACTTTAAATGAAGTAAAATTAAATCAAAAAAGAAATAAAAATGTCATGGGCCTAAGGTTGGTCGTGGGTGGCCTTAAACATCCTTAGGAACATGTTTGGATCATAAATGATTGGGCCCTTTTGAAAAAAAAAACAAATTTGGTCAATGTTGGTTTCATGCATTTTCCCAAAAAATAGCCAACTTTAACAAGGCATAACTCCCTCAATTTTGATCATATGAAGGAGTTCTTGTACTTTTTAGAATCCTCAAGATGTCCTCTACAAGCCACTTTGGAAGCTATTTTGCATTTGGAGAAGTTATTTTGATGTTATGAGCTTTGACAAAAAACTGCTTTTTGTTGACTTTGAAAATGACCTGTAATGTCTTGTCTCACATCTCCCAAATGGTAAATCCAATGACCATGGGAACAATTTCATTTGAAAGATAATTGAATTTCCTTTAAGATGAGCTTTGGTTGAAATTTTTCGGATGAACGAGGAGTGAGTTATGGCCGGTCAAAGTTCAGTTGACTTTTTAGGAGAAAACCCTAATTTTGAAACTTAGAGTTTTGTCGATTTCTGAACTTTTCTTGATGAATTATGATCAACCATTGATCAAATGATGAATCTTTTGACAAAATATGGATGTTGACAAAAAAATTCATTTTTGACTGTCTGTTGACTTTTCGGTCAAACTGGTCGTCTGTTGACTGTTTGAGCTGTTGACTGTGCGTCCGAGCGAATCGAAGTTTGAAAATTTGTCTGGTGGTACTTTGAGACATATGGAGATCCATGAAATCCATTTGAGGTCTCAAAAAACTTGTTCTCCTGAAAAAAACAAAAACCCTAGTTAGGGACTGTTTGTGTAGGAGATAGTTAGGCGTACCTGATTTTTGTGCAGTGTTGAGTCTCTGCTGATCATGTGATTATCAGAAGACTTCTAGAACAAAAATCTTGTAAATTTGAAATGTGAATGATTGACTTGACTGATGGTACAAACACGGAGAATTATGCTGTCAACGGGTTTGACTGGTAACTGGCTGTCCGGATATTAACGTAACAGTTAAAGTAAAAACCCAACAGTTAAAGTTAATTTTTTTCTTTTTGTTTTTGTTGTGTTAATTGTGAAAAATTATTAACATGGTTTGTTAGAAAAACAAAATCATAATAAATAATTAATATACACTGTATGCGAACGAAATTACTGATAATAATATTGAGAAGAATTTAATGCACAGAAAAATAAATGTTTAACTAGCAATAACCTCGCATAATATTATCTCAATAATTAACGACGGTACAACAGACAATACAATATTCAATACTGACTGTACAAATATTACATAAAAAAATATAACGAACAGTACGACAAATATAATGAACGGTACATTATTTGAAAGCGACAGATACGACAAACTTTAAGTATGACGATTAAAAACCCTGCTATAAACAACAGAATATAGATATACAGGAGTGTAAACATCCCAGATCCGCATTTTTCAGGACTGTGCAGACAGAAAAAGGACATGATCACCACAAAAACAGTGATGACCATAAGAAGAAACGTATCCACCCACTTTGCCATTTTTGCCGGGGAAGAAAAGGAAATGATTAGGAGATAGTATGATAGAAATTTGGGAGATGAGTGAACTTTGATGTGAGAATTTACGGAAAAAATGAGGGGTATCTATAGAGTGAAAAGAGGGATGGAGACGTTGGGGAATGAAGTGGTATCGTACTAAAAGGAAAGTTTGAATGATAGTAGGTTTTGAAAAAAATACATGGTAGGGTTTGAAAAGAAAGATGTATAGAATAAAGTTAGGATTTGATTTGAAAGAAAGAGATTTGAAAAGAAAGAAAGAGATTTGAAAACAATAATATAGTACAAAAATTAGTGGGAAACAAAACCAATAAATAATTTAATTGTTACCAGCACAGTTTGAATCCCCGGACTCTGCACCTGCAAAATTTAATTCTGTACCAATCGCGTCAGTATTATTTATCTGAAAATAAATCTCAAATAAACAGCTTGTGAAGTGATAAACAGTATTTGGCGTTTGTGTAAGAATAAATTCAACAGCGAACCAAAATACCTACAAAAAACATTCTAAAAACTGAGTATTCATAAAATCAGGATAGTTATGAAATAAAATCCAAGATTATATAAAACTCCCATTTTTTAGACAGAAGTCTGTTGCCTTCTTTTTTTGAAAAAAGATGCGGGCAAATTTCGGGGTATAACATGAAGTCTTGTGTCAAAGCTCAATCTTCTGTTGATCTTACATGGATTCCAGGAAGAACTCTTCCATCTCTTGCTGAGTTGAAGAAGAAAGAACAGAAGAAGAAAGAAAAGAAGTTGAAGAGAAAGGCCTCAGAAGCAGGACCTAATGCTAAGCGTGCTAAGAAGCAGAAGAATCCGTTTGATTCTCTCAAGGTACAAACTGATGAACGTCTTGAAAAGCGTCTTAATAAAGCTTTTCGTGCAGATTATCCCCCCTGTCCCTCTCAGAAAAAGCCCCTTCCTTCTGAACCTCAAAATTCTTTCATCATTCCAAATAGTTTCCAACCACCTTCTTCTACACATATTCTGAACCTTGAACCACTAAATGACTTTCCCCCAAGACCTTCAGAAATTTCATCTACCTTCACCACAGAATCTCCACCTTTAACCCATTCTTTACCATCAAGAAAATCCAATCCCTATTGCCTTCTGTACCCTGACTATTGTTTCACCTTTAATCCTCCTGAACTCTCCATTGATATCTGCTTTGACTTGTTCAATCTTAAGTTCAGAACAAGGATGGAAACTTTGAGAGCTGCTCATGACTCCAAGTTGGATCATGTTGCTATTCGAGGCTTATGGAATATCCTTAGAAAGGATTTTCAGTTTGATGCTATGAACATCCAGAAGCGATGCTTGGCTGAAGTATCTGGTTCTCCTGGGTGTTTCTTATAAGCTGGTGATGGTAGGTATTATCATCCTATCAGAAATTGGAGATCTCTTGAGGAGAAGTTTGTAGATGAGCTGGAAGATGAACCATGTCTAACAATGGTTGTGTGGAAGCCTCCATATTTTGTTCTGACTGGAGACTTTCAGTCATTATTCAACTGGCTAAGAGAGAATCCCTCAAAGAAAGCACCAGATATGGTATTTCCAGAAGTTGAATATCCATCAGAAGTTGCTGCTCCTACACCTCCAAGGAATCTGGCTGAGATTCTTCAGGCTCTTGAGAATGAAGATTCTGATCTTCCTGTTCCAGATTATCCTGACGATGCTTCTATGTTAGAAGTTGATGCTGAGAAACAAAGTGCTGAGAATCATCCTGCTGAGAAACTTCCTGTTCAGGAAAATCAAGATGATGTTCTCATGTTAGATACTGCTGCTGAGAATGCTTTTCCTCTAAACGATAGCTGTGAAGCTTCTTCTGCTGGACCTTCTGTTCTGGTGAACGCTGTGAAGGCTCTTCAACAGAATCAAGATGCTCTTGCTTCTCGTCTGGATAAGCATGAGGAAACGCATAAGGAGTTTAGAACCTTTATGCAGAAGCAGTCTGAAAACACTTCTGAGATTCAAAACCTTCTGGCCCAACTAGTTTCTAAGCTAGGCTAGTCGTAGTCCTTTGGTCTTAGTTGTTTTTTTTGTTCTTGCATCTGTTTTCTTGCATCTGCTTGTATCTTCTGATATTTTGTTGAATAAATGAAATATTATTGTCTTCTCTCATATTGTTTGTTTTTCATCTGAATCTTTTATATGCTTTTTGATGTTATGACAAAAAGGGGGAGAAAACGTGATAATTGATTTGATTTATATTATCAGTTGCTGGGATTAAGTCTCAACATTCCTAACAATATTTGCAAGTTCTATGTTGTTAAGATTCTTTGTAGGATTGGCATAAGAAGCAAATACATGAAGAATATGATATTCAAGAAACAAAGAATGTTCTTAGAATTTGAAGCAAGCTTAGTGTTGTGAAGCTTCAAGATCAGAAGCAAGAAGGAAAAATGTTTTGATATTCTCGTGGCAGAATATGCTCTAACACATTCTTATCCCTCATATGTTCTGATACACATTATGTTTAAGAACTTACCAGAGTTTTTGCTCTGATATATGTTCCTTCTTAAAAGAATGTTTCTGACTCATTCATGCTTTGACTTTTGTCGTTTAGTTTGTTCTGAAACATTTCAGGATGTAAAGATGCTCTGATGATGCTCTGGTACATTCAAGATGTTCTGATACAATCAAGCATGCAATGATTAAAGAAGAAATTCAAAGCTCTGAAGCTGTCCTATGGATGCAAGAAGCAGAAGCTCTGAATGTTCTGAAGTTCTAGGAAAATGTGAACGTCTCGACTGAAATGGAAAATACTCAGGGAAGTCTTTTATTTATAAATTCTTCCACTATTTATTTCAGGGGGAGATTGTTAATCTCAGGGGGAGACATATCCACACACTATGTTTATATGCTTATGCTATAAATGTGTAATTGTCTTTAGTCATCTGAAATTCTGATTGCAAATTCATATCAATTATATATGTTTTTGTCATCATCAAAAAGGGGGAGATTGTTAGAACAAGAATTGTTCTGATCAATATTCTTAGTTTTGATGATAACAGTGTATATGAATTTTGTATAAGACAATGTGGTACTCTAATCTTATGCATTTTCCATTTCAGGAAATATATGAAGAGTATGCACAAATTTAGCGCAAGAAGCACTGACTCAGAAGGTTCAAGTATGCAACATCAGAACATGCTCTCGCAAGACATCAGAAGACGGTCAAGCAGAATCAGAACATGGTCTATGGAGCATCAGAAGAACTTGAGTTCAGAAGCAGAAGCACTGAAGTTCTCATGGTATCACGCTAGAAACACTTCAAGGTCAGAAGACAAGAAGATGCTCTGCACCAAGCTGAATGACTCTGATATTCAAACGTTGTATCTACAAAGATCAGAAGCAAGTACAAGATGACAGGCTACGCTGACTGGCAAAAGGAACGTTAGAAGCTATTAAAGGCAAAGTCAGTTAAAACAGGAAAAACAAGGCTCGAGGTAGTTGACAAAAGAGTGAAACATTAAATGCAATGTTGTACGGAACACGCAACGCATTAAATGCTCCCAACGGTCATCTTCTCATAACGCCTATAAATAGAAGTTCTGATGAGAAGCTGAATACAACACTTTCACGCAAAATACAGAAACGCTGTCAAATTGAAAAGCTCTCAACTTCATCTTCAACCTCACATTACTTTTGTAATATCTTAGTGAGATTAAGCTTAGAACTAAATGAAATATCACAGTTGTGATTATAGCTTATTAAGAAGCATTGTAATACTCTTGTAAGAATTTGCTTACATTCACTTGTAAAGGAACTAGAGAAGATCAAGTTGTGATCGGATTCTCTAGCAGTCTTAGAAGGTGTCTAAGCATTGATTTCCTAGAGTGATCAAGTTGTGATCAGAATACTCTAGAAGACTTAGAGTGTATCTAAGTGGAAAACCATTGTAATCAAGGTTGATTAGTGGATTAAATCCTCAGGTGAGGTAAATCACTCTAAGGGGGTGGACTGGAGTAGTTTCGTTAACAACGAACCAGGATAAAAATCTTTGTGCAATTGTTTTTATCTTAAGAGTTTTTAAAGTTCACTTATTCAACCCCCCCCCCCCCCTTTCTAAGTGTTTTTCTATCCTTCACTTAGCCTGCTGCCTACGAATAAAATCATCATAAAAAGATCTCGTCCCTTCGATGTTGCCTATGATAAATGATCTTGATGATAGTCCCTTTCGATTGCTAAGGTATCCTTACTGGTTGCCTAAAATGACTATTCTTGTCATTTCCTAAGACTTCCTACCTCCCTTATGGTATGGATAGACTTATGGCAAACGATGACCCTCGATGACCCGATACATCCAATGAAAAGACTACCTACCATCCTTATGGTATGGATATCCCTTTCAAACGAAAAACTTAAAGAATAAGAAAGATCCATTCTTAGGGTAGGCGCTCTTGATTGCTTGCTCAACATTCAAAACTTCAAAATTATTTTTCACACCTCTTTTCAAATTACTTTAAAAAAGGCTACACTTATTTACAAGTTAAATTCCTTATTCAAATCTTTTACTAAACACACACGACACTTTTCAAACAGATTAAACAATTCAAAGTGAGCTAAGCAATTAAGAGTCCATGGATAACCATGGATACAAAGGGTGCTTACACCTTCCCTTTGTATAACCTACCCCCCCGAACTCAAAATCTTTTCAAAGGTCTTTCCTGTTCTTTTTGCCTTTCCAATTGGATAAAATAAAAGTCGGTGGCGACTCTTGCTATCCGCAACATTTTTATAAAGTCAGTTCTCTCACCGTATTACACCACGTAGAGGCAACATCACAGCAGTAAGGGGTGAAATATCGAACAATATAAGAGAAAATATGATAAACAATACATATATATAATCAGATAAATAAAACAATTACTGTTTCACCATTTAAAAACAACAAACGACATAAAAATCAGCACAAGTTATAATCAATCGGCAACATAATATCAACCCAACTGATCAACAACAATCAACAAATAACCAACTGAAACGCAACTTAGAATGCAACGTGAATATGCCTATGCATGTGGTACATTGGAGCAGAACTCCCGATGTAAAACTGCCAATATTAGAGGCATCAACAACAACTTTTGCCAATCCAGGCCAACATATCGGAGCAGAACTCTCAACGTAGAAAATGCAAATGTATGTCACATGAGTATGAGCATGATAACAATGGAATAGCAACAAAATCAACTTAACAACAACAACGTAATAATCCAATCAACGTTGGCCACCAGCCTGCAACTTAATTATGCCAATTCAACGAAGGCAACACGACAACTCACCACATGTTCGGCATATTAATTCAACACATCTGCAACATATATACACATGCATTATATTAGCTATATAGAAACACTTTCTTCAACATTTTAACAATAAAAAAAAACTATTTTATCAATTATTAGTACCAATTAAAAATCCACCAATCTCTAAAACTAGTAAATCTGGTGCTTATTTATTACTGTTGCTATTCGTTCTACTGCTACCTGATACAAACTGACTTATTTCTATTAATTAATCAATATTATTTTTTCATATTACTAAGATATTGATTCAAACTTAATTAATTAATCTACAAGTGTCTAAGTTACATAAAAGAAAGAATTAGAGTAAGAAAATACATATATCACTAAAATGAAGCAAAACAACAAAACGTGGCCCCCACCCCTTGTACAGCGCGTTCGCCCTTCATCCATAACACATGGGGGCGCCCACCCTTCACCCTCTTCAAGTATGGGGCGCCCACCCCTCATGGTGTGGCCCCCACCCCCTAATTTTCTTCTTTTCTTCTTCTTTTCTATGTTATTATACAGTTTCGGTTCCACAATTTTTCTCAGAATAAATTAACCACTTCAATTCATAATCGATTTATTTTATACAAACAACCTACATGTTCCAGTGATATAATTTAATAGCAAGCAACATATAATTTTCCCAGTTTCAGTTTAACAACAACAACAACATCGATGAAGCATAAACAATGAATCAAAACAAACGATAACAAAAAAAATTCACATAAACACAGTACAATCGTATCACCCAATTCCCACATACAATATATTATATAATCCATTATAAAGTTCGAAACCCCGCATTACCTTGGATTGTAGGTAGCTCTACGGTTAACAGCGAATTTGGCGAATCTACCCGGACCCTAATTCTGATATATATGAGACTGGTTTCTTCTACCCTTGCGTTCAGCTAGCACGCTCTGGTTTTTCAAGTAGCAGGCATATTGTTTTCCAACTTCTAACCCTAGTCACTTAGTAAGGCTACTTAATATATACTACTTGTTTTAAATCAATTGTCGTACAATTTCTTAATGGGACAACAATACCCCATATTCCACTTATACTACCAATTAATCAACCCAACAAATAATACTACTTATTTTAATAATAATAATATATTTTATGCAACTTAATAATTCGACTTAACTATCGATTTAGCAACACAAAAATCAACTGTTATCGACATTCAACGCATAGACCAAAAACAATAATTTAATTAAGTAATTAATTAAATCTATGGGCGTTACAGCTACCACCACATGGTAGAACTTAGGATTCAAAGACCTCAAGATCTTCGGAACATCATCTATGTTGTTAATGCTTCTCCACATCTTGATTTGATTCACTAGTTTCGTAACCCTAATGAAGAAATCAGTTATGCTTTCGCTATCTTCCATCTGAAGTAATTCATACGTTCTTTTGTGAGTTTGTAACCTCACCTCTTCACCTTCTCAGCACCTCTAAAAGACTTTTCAAGAATCTCCCAAGCTTCTTTTGAAGATTCAATATCACTAAGCTTTTCAAAATTATCTGGACTCAGACATTGATGAATTATAAAGAGAGCTTATAATTTTTCTCCTTCAATTCTCTATGTGCAGTCTTTTGTTCTTCTGTCGCGTCTTATGCAAGCGGTTTTATCCCTTCTTTCACAAGATTCCAAAGATCTTGACAACAGAACACAACCTTCATCTGCTTGCACCAATTCTCATAGTTATCGCCTTTTGGAATTAAACGAGTTGCTGGAATATGCCCATTCCGATGATTCATTGTCATCTCCATTCTTCTTGCCCTGAATCGATTAATCGGAGCTCTGGTATCAGAGGTTGGAAATCCACCAAAATCTATGATGAATTTCTATCAATCTTGATGAACAATATTGATATCACCACACAATAACGATGAACAATATAAAAGAAAGAAAAAGAAGACAATCATTTTCTGCAGAGTTTCTCTCTGTCCATAAACTGTGGAAAACTTTATTATTCACTTGCAACTGCAAATTCTGTGAATACAACTCAATTGACTTGATTACAAAAATAGGAGATTACTCCCTCTATTTATAAATTTAGGTTAGCCTGTTCTCTAAGCCAAAAGCCCAAAACTATAAAAGCCCAAAATATCTATTTTGGAACTAAATCAAATCTAATCTATTTAGACACAAATCAAATCTATCTAATTTAGATCTAAATTAAATCTGTGTCTAACAAACTGTTTCCACACTTCCAAATCAAATAAAATCTTTTCGACACAAGGAATTACAATTTAACACATGTTTGAATTTTAATATTATGATTTTTACGGTGCTCTAATTTTTATAATAAAAACATACCCGAATTTTTGAAGTAAATTCTTCTAGTTTTTTTGATACTGAAGCCTGATTACCATTATTTGAAATACTATAAGATTGTAAGAAAAATTAATTTAAATCAAATGGATCGAGGTTAGAATCGTGAGCGAATCATTTTTCTTATAGTATTTCAAGCACTCTCAAATTGTCTTAGAGTTTCTACGCAGGAATACTCAGGATAGTTCAGTCTTTGTCGAGTTTACGCAAGACCGACAAAAACTCGAATGTAGCGAAGAGTGTCTGGAATTTTCGGTGAAGAGGATGTACATATATTGTTGTTAATTTCTGAATTCGGAATAAGGTTTTTATAGACCACTTTAGTATTGTTTTATAAGGTAACGACCTTCGGTGAAACAATTCTTTTTTCCAAAAGTTACAATGTTTGGCCTACTACTACATTTACCAAGAGTTGCATATTTTAATTTTACAACACATTCATATTATTAATTATACACTCATTTTAAAATATTGTCATCTTTCGAATTCAAAATTTAAATTCACTTAACATATTTTTCTTATATTTTAAAACAAACTCATATTATTAATTATTTTTAATAATAACATATTTCATACTGTGTATCCATTTGGTGTGTACCCATTTGGTGTTAAATTTTTGGTGTAAAGATAACAACCCTCAAAATTTATTTCTATTGTAAAGGGAAAAATACACAGAAGATGTCCCTCCAATTCAATGTCACTCCCACTTGCTTCTAGCTAGCTGTAGTGATAAAAAGTAATTGTTGATCATGTTCCCTTCATTTGTGTAAATTAATTTGCGATAGATATTTAAAGAGGAAGAATACTTCCCATTGACATCTAAACAACTATCAAAGAAAAAGAACAATAACATGCATTTCTTTCCTTCTTTGACAGGGTTGTGATATATATATATATATATATATATATATATATATATATATATATATATATATATATATATATATATATATATATATATATATATATATATATATATATATATATATATATATATATATATATATATATATATATATATATATATATATATATATATATATATATTAAATTAACAATGATTTTAGTAGGAGAGATTAAAATTGTGGATAAAAGTTTAAAGAAAAACTTTTTTTTTTTTAAATTTAAAAGACTAAAAATAAAATATGATATATTTAAGAGCTCAAAGATATATACATTTCTTCTTTCTTTGTTGGTTTAAGTCTTAATATTCCGAGTCTTTAAAACATTCAACTTAATTATGAGATATACGATAACATATTTATAAATGTGTTTTCATATTGAGCTGATAAAAGTGAAATCCTATATAATGATATTGTATACAGTTGATCCAAAAATTTATATTTTAAGTTTATTCAAAAACCTAGAATTGAAATAAAACATATTTTCAGAACTCAAACTTTTATCACTATTATCACTAAACCACACACGCACATGTGTTAGAGACATTAATACGTGATGATCAAATCTACTGCATTCCATCTATTTACTTTTAAAAATTAAAATTCTATAAATTTATTAGTAGATCAAAATGTTTTTAATATATGTATAAATATCAAGCTTAAAATCCTAATATTTATAAAATACCGAGCCTAAAATTTATCCAATAATCATAAATGTAATAATTATATAAAAAAGTGAAATTTTGTTACATCAAAATCCAAACCCATAAATTATAACTATAATTTTATTTGGATTCCCTTTTAAACATTTCAACTCTTCTATTTTAACATTGTCCAGCACACTAATGCAACATTTAAAATACAAGCAATTTAAAATCAGGTTGATATGTTTTTTTATTGAGAGCATATATATAAATGTCCCTATAAAGCAATACAAAAAACATTAAAATATATGTCATTGTTTCCATAGTAATGACATAAAAAATATTATTCAGCATTGATGGTTTACTATGGACATCGCAAGAGATTTTCAGTCTACAACTTTATAAGATCTGAATCATATCCAACTAAAAAGCATCAAATACTATTTTTCTAATTTTATAATGTCTCTATTTAAGTACATCATAGCACGTTGACGAATTTACTTTTGATAATATGATAAAATATTTCCTCTATGGCCTATGCATATTGCTTAAGATTCTAATTTTATTCTTATAGATTAAGGAAAAGTGCTCACTTTTATATGTGTTCGATTCCAAGTAATTGTGGTGTTGGCTCCTAGTTCAAGTTTTTAAAGTTTGACCCTTGAAAGTGTCTTAATGTATGACTCAAAATAATATGAAAACACTTCATCATGTCTATGAAAGATGTTAGCTTGACAACACACCTCACTTCACCATTTAAAAATATTAGAATTAAGAAAATTCGTTCTAAAGGGGGCTTTGTCACTTCCATAAAATATTTTCAAACATTATCTCTAATCAAGGGGAATTTGTGATCTTCTCCATAAAAAAAAGTCACTTCGAATAACATAGTTTTCCTAATCAATAGTTAATGTTTACATTTAACAATTCTTTTTTAGTATAAGTGAAAATTATGTCGTCTAACTTTTATCTCCAAATATCCCATGCCTTTAAAACTACAAAGCACCTCCATAGCTAAAGAATTCCAAATAATTAACAAACCTCCCGACATGCCTTCGGAGCTAGAGAACGAAAAATCAAACCCCTCCGACCTCCAAAAACTCTTAGCAACGGAATAAGACACCAACGGTAATTTCGTCTCTTGGATAAGAAAAATATATGCCTTCCCTTTTTTGATGATATGACTAACCCTCCTTCTTTTAATTCTACTACCTCCCCCTCTTATATTCAAAGTTCCCACTATCATTGACAAAAATTGGTTTTCGCCATCCCACCTTCCTTTCTCAATCTATATTTTTTCTCCATTTCCAAAATGATATTATTGTAGTCTTTGTTGGAATCCTTATCCACCACACCTAAATTAGAAATAGATCTCCACATATTATTCCCCAAATTAGCATCAAGATTATTAATTATTATAGAGTTGCTCCTGAGAATGTCAGATTCTTCAGTATGGTTCCCATAAAAATTAAACTCAATCGGATGTCCAGCTTATGCCGTTAATGAGCGCCCAGAAATGTTGTCCGCGACTGCATGGTCTTTAGACTCCAAACGACACTTTTTGTCCACTGACTTTTTTATACCACTATCCTTCTTAAAATAATTCTTACCTTTTGGCCACTCAACTTTGGAGGGACCCACAATATCCAACATATTTTTAAGTCTCAATTGTTTCTTAAAAGTATGCCTTTTAGCTTTCTTGGACGCAAGGAAGAGAGAGCTAACGTGCTACAATCTCTATCTACAAAACTAGAGTCAACAGAAAAAGAAGAAATCTCATCAACACTATTCTCCTCTGTCCCTCTGTACCTTTTCCTTTGCATGACCTTAAAGCACAATCAAAAACCCCTTTTACAACCTGTTGGCCAGTCTCAGTCGTTTCGATTTGAGTTCCCAATTCGACCGCTGGATTCTGTGCGACTGGATTTGGCCTTGGTGGGGGTACTATGTTTCGGATTGGTTCGACAATTGGATCCTCTTCTTGGTAGGTTGACTGGTTATTCCTTCGTCTATTTTGTGGGACTCCTAAAAAATCTGCCATTCGTCCCAATTGCGATGATAACCTTTGGTATGTTTCTGCACTATCCTGGCTAGACCTAGTAATGCTTGCTGCTATTGGATTAAAGATTGTTCCTAACTCTCTAGCAATGAGTCCTACCATATCCTGGTTACTTGCATCCATTTCTTGTCGAAATGCTGCTTGAGTACTAGTGGTCATAGGGGGAATCTGAGCCGACAAACCAGTATTGTGTGCACTTCGACCTACTGAACCCATGTTTGGTGAAAACGCCGTTGGGTTGGCTGCAGTGTATGTAGGCCCTGTTCCTCGTAGTCCTGCCATGTATGAATATGGCATCCCGTATGGCATATTTTGTCTCCAACCATCTACAGCGAATGATGGTCCTGGGGTAGATAAATAATTTGCAGTGTTCGTCGATACGGGTGGTATCTCGCTTGTGCTTGCAAACGGAGGAGCGGTAGTCGATACTGAAATTGGGATAGTCCCAGTTGATGTGGAAGTATTTTCAATCATGGCTTGCGAACTACCCGCTGGTTCAGATCTTGTCGAAACCGGTATGGCCTGCGCTCCTTGAGTGGAAGTCGAAACATTCGTCGCGTTTGGCGCTACTGTTCCTGATCCTTGTGGGGGATCTTCTTCGCCCTCTGCACTGGCCGCTACGACCATTTTCTTGTTGTACCTTCGTTTAGGAACTGGATTTGCACTGTTGGTTAATTTACCGTTCCTAAGGTTCATACAAGGTCTTGACAATTTCTAGACAAAACAAAACAATCAATTAATAACACTTAGTTTGACACCGTCCCACTGGGCGTGCCAATTTGTTTACGGTGATTTCCGGTAAACAACCGCTAGTCCTCCAAACTATAATAAATATGATTTGGTTACTCGCAGGATCGACTAGATTGATCCTAGGACATGGTCAAACGAAAGGTTTATTGATGTGATTTGGTTCATACCTGTTTGTTTTGATTTCGAGAAATTTATGTTCAAATGACTAATCATTCGAGATAACGCTGGTTATATGAGTTAGTGTAACTTCGACGCATAAATCGTAATAAGAAAACATGTAAATTGTGAGAATGTAAATTGCAAGAAAATTAACATGCAAGAATGTAAGTCGCAAGAATATAAATTGCAGGAAAGTAATGTGCATGAAATTAAATGACTTCGAAAGTAAAAGTTTAAACAAGGAAAGTAAAGAAATCGAAAAGATATTTGATAAAAATAAATACACATGTATTCAAATTGGTGGTGTCATACGTACATTTCTCAGCGAACTCTTTCTCTTAACACTTGATACTTGAGCAATATGTGAGTGATTTGTACAAAATGAACACACGAAATCCTATCATTAAGACTCCTATTTATACTAAATTTGACCCTCACGGTCATACAATAATCTAATGCCACGTTATCCACGAGAACTCTGGGGATTCCATCTGTCTATGTGCAGTTACATAAACTGTTTCGCAATTCAAATCTTCCCGCTCAAGTCCTTTTCGACATGTGGCCATATAGTTATATTCGAAAATGTTACGGAAATACATTAAGCTTCAGTACTTTATGTAATTTTCCGCAAAATGTCTAAGTCTTGGCAAAGATATCTTCCGTGTTAGCTTCGATACTTCTCTCCTTCGTTTCAACTTAGACATCTTCTTGAAGCATGGCCATCAGTAGCCATTTTTTAAATCTTCGAAGATGGTCATCAGCAACCATCATTCTTCAAACTTAAAACCTTCGAAGATCAACTTCTTAAACGAAATCTCCAGCTAACACAACCGCAACATCCATCGGTCCATCTCCCTCGGTCTCCCCAATATTCAAAAGGATATTGCCCAAAGGACCGTTAGATGTTTCATCCTCCCCTTCCACTTCCTGAGCTTCGAACGGTGAACCGCCGGTAGACCCTTCTTTACCTCCTGCCAACGATTCCCCGAAATCCCCAGAAGATTCCCCGGCTAACCAGCTGTCCTCAGAAAACAAGGAATCGGAGCACCGAGTCTCCTGTTTAGACTCAACAGATCCCACCTTGAAGAAACCGTGATTTTCTTCCTTCAAATGCAACCGGAAAACATGACCATCAATCTGCGCCTCCATATGTTCCACGACAGAAAAAGCAATCGGCACTCTAACCATTATCCTCACAAAATTCAATCTGATATTGTATATGGTTGATCCAAAAGTTTATATTTTAAGTTTATTCAAAAACCTCGTTTTAAGAGACTTGAAATAAAACATATTTTCAGAACTCAAACTTTTATCACTATTATCACTAAACCACACACGCACATGTGCTAGAGACATTAATACGTGATGATCAAATCTACTGCATTCCATCTATTTACTTTTAAAAATTAAAATTCTGATAAATTTATTAGTGGATCAAAATGTTGTTAATATATGTGTAAATATCAAGCTTAAAATCCTAATATTAATAAAATACCGAGCCTAAAATTTATCTAATAATAATTATATAAAAAAGTGAAATTTTGTTACATCAAAATCCAAACCCATAAATTATAACTATAATTTTATTTGTATTCCCTTTTAAACATTTCAACTCTTCTATTTTAATATTGTCCAGCACACTAATGCAACATTTAAAATACAAGCAATTTAAAATCAGAAATCAGGTTGATATATTTCTTTATTGAGAGCATATATATAATGTCCCTATAAAGCAATACAAAAAAACATATTAAAATATTTGTCATTGTTTCCATAGTAATAATGACATTAAAATATTAGTCAGCATTGATGGTTTACCAATACATTCCGATTGCATTTCTATAGATTCGATTCCAATAGCAAATGAAGTTTTATAGATTATTGTTTAAACAAAACAAAGTATAGTTTTTTTAGGTAAAAAATAAAATAGGCTTATATGTATGTGAAACCTGGCACTATAGACATCACAAGAGATTTTCAATCTACAACGTTATAAGATCTGAATCATATCCAACTAAAAAGCATCAAATACTATTTTTCTAATATCTATTTAACTACATCATAGCACGTTGACGAATTTACTTTTAATAATATGATAAAGAAATTTCCTCTATGGACTATGCATATTGCTTAAGATTCTAATTTTATTCTTATAGATTAAGGAAAAGTGCTCACTTTTATGTGTGTTCGATTCCAAGTAATTGTGGTGCTGGCTCCTAGTTCAAGTTTTTAAAGTTTGACCCTTGAAAGTGTCTTAATATATGACTCAAAATAATATGAAAACACTTCATCATGTACCTATGAAAGATGTTAGCTTGACACGAACACACCTCACCATTTAAAAATATTAGAATTAAGAAAATTCTTTCTAAAGGGAGCTTTGTCACTTCTATAAAATATTTTCAAACATTATCTCTAATTAACGGGAATTTGTGATTTTCTCAATAAAAAAAGTCACTTCGAATAACATAGTTTTCCTAATCAATAGTTAATGTTTAAATTTAAAAATTCTTTTTTATTATAAGTGAAAATAATCTAGCTAGGTTATATTCACCTTAACTTGAACCCAATAATATTTTTTTTAGATAATACGGAGATGGGGCATTGGAAGTATGCAATTTTATTTAAGAGAAATTTCAACTGAAAGCTCAGACCAACTTATTAATTTTTTATGATATTTTCAATGAATAGTTCATCTTTAAAATCGAAAAAATTACCGGATCGCACAATGCCAATGGGAGTCGAGGCCTTACTTTTGAATGATGAGTTTTCAGGCCACAAACATGAAGGGAACTGGAAGAAGAATGGTCACAATATAAGAGGTGAATACACGAAATTTACAAGACTATTTTGGCCAAACTTTTTTTTAGCGGAAGACAAAAATAGACCTTTGAAATACCTCTATTATTTAATTAATAATACTCATATTTAATTTATTGGCAGAAAATATATGAATCTCTTCCTAGGCTAGATAGAAAAACAATTTATCATAATTAATAATAAAGAAAAAGAGAATAAGTGGTTGAGATAAATAAGAGAAATATATGAATCTCTTCTTAGGCAGGATGAAAAAACAAATCACAATTTGTCATAATTAATAATTAATATTGTGAAATAATATGATTATTACGAATAAAATAATGAATAAACAAAATAAGTTTTATCATAACTAATTAGTTTTTATCATAAAAAAATGACAATATAACATAACATCTTTCAAACAAAATGACAATATAACACAAAAAAAATTGTAACAAAGAAGTGAAGATGATTTTGTCAATATAACAAAAATAAGTTTTATCATCACAAAAATAAAGGGACAAACATTAATTTATAATATCTACTAAGGATAATTTAAGATTGTATCAAAGAAGTGAAGGTGATTTTGTCAATCTTCAAATTTAAAACTAAAGGTGAAAAAAATGCCAAAAATTTAAATAAAGTGCTCACATAAATAATTGTAATAAACAAATTATTAGGATAGTTTTTTAATAGTACATAGATTCATGTATGAAATATATTTGAAATATAATATTTTCTTTTGTAAAATAAACATTCATATCCCTTTAAATTATTATTAAAATTAAATGAAATTATTATGATGGTTTGTTAATAGCTCATAAAATCGTATATGAAATATATTTAGTATATAATATTTTTTTTCTTAAAATACACATTTAAGATGGCGAGTTGGCGCGGGACAAACTTTAAGTCAAAACGAACTGAACGAATAGGCGAGACATGTTTTGGCGGGCGGTGGATTTTGGTGGAACGAACTTTAAAACCTAAGTTAAATTGAATATGGAATATGGGAAGGAACTAAAATAACAATCACAATAAATTAATGATAATATTTTTACAAAAGTTACAAAATTAATACATTCTTTTATGAAAATTTTTAAAACTTATAATCTTTATTTTTTTTTCCCATTATATATAATTATTATATATAGTCACTATGAGATTATGATTGCTACTGATATTTGTTTTTTTTTTTATAAAAAATCATCATACAATTATGATTGATAAATATATATAAATTTCTTATGAAAAATATATATTTTTTGACGGGCCGAAACTACTTATAAAATTACATTTAACATGAAACAATTATGATGGATGAATACATAATTTCTTATAAAAATAAAAATTTGGTATTCTTTTTGCATTTTATATACATTTTTAACCATCACTATATTATATTGATTTACTATTTATAACGACATTGTACGAACCGTGCGAATGCACGGGTAAATGATTTCTTAATTATTTTCTTTTTTCTACTAAAATATATTTTTTTCGACGAGTCAAAGCTACTTAATCTGTATATATTTTATTTATATTTTTAACCATCACTATATTATATTTATTTAGTACTGATAGATAACTACTTAATTATTTCCTTTATTTTTTATATGTATATATTAATCTATAACTATATTTTTGAAAAATATATCTATTAAATATATTGAAATTTTTATTTAAAATAAGTGTAAAAGATTTCAAATGCTTATAATAAGATAGGGGTATGAGTGACAATAAACAAAATTTGGACAAAAAAGTTTGGTACCGGTTAGCAAATCAAATAAGTATAATCACATATATTATATTTATTTAGTATTTATAACATTGTGCAATCCGTGCGAACGCAGGGACTATTCATGGTAGATTTATAACGATATTGTATGATGCGTGCGAACGCACGGGTAAATGACTACTTAATTATTTCATTTATTTTTTTACTAAAGTATATATTTCTAACTAGATTAAATTAATATTTACATGACAATTATAATTTCAAATATTTTTTCTTTTTAATTTGCGTATCTTTTATATATATATATATATATATATATATATATATATATATATATATATATATATATATATATATATTTATTAATCATCATTATATATTTATTTATTATTTATATTGACTTTGTGTGACCCGTGCGAATGCACGGGTAGATAAACTACTCATGGTAGATTTATAACGATATTGTATGATGCGTGCAAACGCACGGGTATATGACTGCTTAATTATTTCATTTATTTTTTCCACTAAAGTATATATATTTTTAACTAGATTAAATTAATATTTATATGACAATTATAATTTCAATTTTTTTTTTGTGTAAGCATTATAATTTCAAATGTTGTTTTCTTTTTAATTTGCGTATCATTCATATATATTTATTAACCATCGTTATATATTTATTTATTATTTATATCGATTTTGCGTGACCCGTGCGGCACACGAGTCCTTTACTAGTTTATTATAAGTGAAAATAATCTTGCTAGGTTATATTCACATTAACTTGAACCCAATAATATTTTTTTAGATAATATGGAGATGGGGCATTGGAAGTATGCAATTTTATTTAAGAGAAATTTCAACTGAAAGCTCAGACCAACTTATTAATTTTTTATGATATTTTCAATGAATAGTTCATCTTTAAAATCGAAAAAATTACCGGATCACACAATGCCAACGGGAGTCGAGGCCTTACTTTTGAATGATAAGTTTTCAGGCCACAAACATGAAGGGAACTGGAAGAAGAATGGTCACAATATAAATAATATATTTTATAACAAAAATTTTAGTTGAGCCAACAAAAAATCTAAATATAACTCCTGGGCAAGCTACATTTTATATATTTTTTTAAAAGTATCATCTACTCTCTCTGTTGATATAAATAGTTTAGAAAAAAACTAATTTAGGGTCATACTTCAAATCCAAACAACTGCAATTTATATTTTTATTTCTTTTATAATTGGGTCATTCTTTTTATTTTATTTTTATTTAAATATTAAGTCACTCATTCTTTCAATTTTTTAACCAAAAAAAGAGATGATATTAATAATCAAACGCAAAAGGATACAAGAACACAAAAGGGGGACACAACCAAGACCTCTTAAGAGCAAAACCTAAGTCTAGGTGTACCCGCCTTGTCTAACAAGTAATCCGGTAAAATAGTGCTATGGACAAAATCATACCAAAGAAAATTTTTGCTAGATAAACCTATGTTAGCCAGGAGATCTGCACAAAAATTGGCCTCTCTAAAAATATGAGTAATCATGAAATCAATACTTAGAGTATACGCCTAACACGTAAGCCAACGAGATTTGATTCTCCACGGCACTAAAAGAACATTGGAGAAAGCCTTCACAACTAATAAGCAGTCAGTTTCAATCCAAAGTTTCTTCCATTGACAATGCTTAGCTCTTTCCATGGCAAGAATAGCTGCCATAAATTCAGCATAGACTGGACTGCCTTCCCTTAGAAAAGCACTGAAACTACAAATATGATGGGTTTTATCATCCCTGAAAATTCCGCCATAGGCAGCCACCATAGGGGAGCCATTTGCGACTCCATCAATGTTGCACTTGACCCAACCACACACCGGCGGGCACCAAAGGACATCACGAGTGGCTAGCTGATTGCAAGGGTGCAGCAAAATATCCAAAGCCTTAAGGAAGGAGAAGCTGCGCAGAGAGTTGTTTGTCTTTTTAGATGTTAACTTCCCAACCAATTTTGCCCTGGCTGCAATGTTTGAGCAACAAGTCTTCCAATGAATAGCTTTGTTTTCAAACCTATGAATGTTCCTTGCCTGCCAGATTTGATAAAGAGAGAAGGAAATGCTAGCCTTGATAACTGTTAGGGCCTGGGGACTCCAATCCAAGCTGAGAACCTTGAGGCAATCAACCAAATCAGAGATAGGAATAGAGAGCTGGAAAATTCCACTAAGTATGCTTCCAGCAAAAGGGCAATCAAAGAAAAGGTGTTGAGAAGTTTCAGTAGCAGCAGAACATTAGGAGCACATAGACGGAAACTTAAAGCCTCTCACAGCAAAATTCTCATCAGTGGGAATTCTATTGTGAAAGAGCCTCCAAACGAAAATGGAATGAGCAGGAGTCGTGTCTTTGTCCCAAGGAAACATGGACCAGTGAGCAATGCTAACCGGTTTAGCAGTCATATTATAGGCATGCTTAATGGTGAGATTCCCATTTTCCACATCTTTCCAAGCAAGAGAGTCTTCCATGTTCAGATCAGAGACTGAAAAGGGAGCTATGGTTTCTAAAAGGTCAGGCATAGCAATTTGAAGATTGTCGTGTAAGGCCCAAGAGTTGTTCTTCCAACAGTCAGCTACTTTCATAGTGAGGTTTGAATGAAATTTGTCCTGAATTTTGTATTTGAATGCAAGGGTTTCCCATATCTAGTTGTCAAGCCATAAATTAATGCTTCTACCATTTCAAATGATCTAGACACAATTGTCCACGACAGTATCATACACTTCCTTGAATCCCTTCCACAATGAGGATTTTATAGAGTACTTAATAAGCTTATTGTTCCTGGTCACTCTAGCAGCCAGTAGTCTAGCCCAGGATCAAGGTGGTTGATGGATAAACTGATATAACCTTTATTGTAATTTAAAATGAAGTATGTTGAAGTATTACTTAAAACCTTAAGTGATAAAGAGAAAGAAAATATATTTTGAGATTTCAGAAACCAAAAAGCCATAAAAACAACGAAGAGGTCGACAAAAGATGATGGAACTGCAGATTAATGGTCCGACATAGGTGACTGGTAGTGGCGAAAGATGACTGCTGGAAATTAGAAATTAGTGGCGGTGGCGAGACGACGCTTCAGATCAGTCCGCAAGCAGTTTGGGTTTTTGGTCATCCTATCCAATTTTCTCGGTTTATGTATTTTGGGCTCCTCTGTTTTTATTCGTGGATACTTCTATTAACCAGTTGAGTTTTGGGCTTGTTATAAATTTGTTGGATTTTAACAGTTATAAATATGTATCTCTTGTATTCTTACTATGATAATCTTTAGATCTTTAGAGATTAAGACAAAGAGAATGGTTTCGGAATCCTAGTGGTAATCTTAGAGAGAGATAAGGGTAAAATTCTACAAGTGTGTTCTTTGAATTTGGAAAACCCTTGGAGATATATAAGGGGGGTTGAAAAATACTTATAAACACCTTGAACTTGTGTGATTCATATAGAGAGTTGAATAGACTAAGGAACACTTGAGGTAGAAATAGAGTTTATTCTTAGAAACTTGAGTGGTTGTTTTCGTGTAACTCATTTGTAAAAACTCTTTTTTAGGACAATGAGATATAGTTTCTCTCTCACTTATAGACATCATTTAATATGTTAATTCATATGTTAAATTTGAGCGAATCATCAAATCTATTTTATAGTGAATAATCCATATGTTAAATTTGAGGAAATCATCAAATTATTCAACCTGCAATTTACTTGACATTTAAGAATAGAATCAAATAAATTTCTTTACTTTTACTTTTCATCAAAGTTATTATCTACTGCTTCTGGTCATAGTTGTGATAATTGTGTCTTATTGCAAACAATTAAACAAGAATTGTTCTCCCCAATAGAATTAGAACATTCAAAAAAGTATAAATAATTACAAAATTGCTTCTAATACCCTTGCGGTGAAAAAATTCACCTGATTTATATATCAAAACAATACAGCAAATCAAATACCAAATTCACTCAGCAACAAATTTAGACAATTTTTTTAAGAATAGATGTTTATAAACAATCCACTCACAACTTTTTTTTATGATTATTTAATATAATTAAATTTATATTATGTTATTTATTTTTTAATTAAATAATTAATTTTAAATTTATATTATAAATATATTAAAATATATTTTATATTATATCAAATAAATTTATCTACGAGAATCCGTGCGCGAGTATTTTTCTAATAATTAACACAAAATCATATATTTGAATTGTTGAAATTTAGATAATTTATTTTGTTAAAAAAAATTAAGATAACTTATCCAACAAGTTTGCAATTTGACTTGACATATGTTGGGTGGGACCTATTTATTTCCCATCATAAAAAAGTGTTGTCTCAAAACATGCATATTGCAAAGTCAGATTGTATTATTTTCAACTTTTTATTTATACATTAAAACGAATAATCTAGCTTAACCAATGGTAGTGGAGTGGAGCATAGACAAAGTGTTAAATGTGAATGGTATATTCCAAAATATTTGTATAATAATAAGATGCATATTAATGTGTATATCTTGTTGTCTCCATTGATGTTATGGACCGATAACATCAAGTACAAATGTGAGATATCATGTAGGAGTCAGAGGTATCAAATATAAGAATCCATGGCGTGTCAATGTAATGTGACATTTCAAAAGTGATTATTCAAAGAAAAAGTTGAACAAAGAAAGAAACACTTTGCTATTATAATGGATGTCATTGTAATAGAAAAGGTAAGTATAGCACTGATCCTAACCTTTTAGTGGCTTCCACGCATGCCTAACACTTTTCACTTTCCACTTTTATCACGGCTTACTTGCACCACCCCTTTTAATTTAGTTAGGTTAATGGTAAATGATTTAGTGAGGTTTTTTCTAATACATTGACAATTCACATAGCATGTGTTTGGTTAAGTTTTTGGCTATGTAAACTTGCGTTTAAACGCATCCCAACACACAACAATGTGAAAAATCTAAAGTTTGGAATTGGAGTGGTAAAGAATCATATATTAGTGGGGATTTGGATTCTCTATTGAATGGCTAAATTAGAGCAAGATGGCTGCATAAGAGAAAGAGGAGAAGAGAATTTATATCTTACAAGAGCATTCACATCCATGTCATCGATTCTAATATCTTAAATGGATCTATTTAATTTTTAATAATTTAAGACACTCTACCATATTTTATAAATATTAATGTCATTTACCGATCGTTAGTTGGTCCAGTGGTAATTGGCGCTGAACTTGATAGAGAGAACCACAGTTCGATCTCCCGCAATTCCGATCGGGAGGGGGATGTGGTGGTATAAAGCCTCATAAGATTTAAATTATTTTTCGTAAAATGCTAGTTTACGTATTTCATTATTTTATTATCACTTTTTTTAGATCAAAATTTTAAAACAAAATCACTTAAATGTAAGCGATTAATTACTATGCATCACAACCACTCATAAATATTATTTTACAAATAATTAAAATAAAATTTAAATTTTAATAAATATTTAACGGCCACGATTCACTGACGGTGTAAAACTGCATATCAATTAAATTCTAAATGTAAAACTATTTACAATAAGAGTTTAATTGTTATGCACTGTCAGTATAAAACTTTTTACACTATCAATGCATCACAACCACTCAATTATATTACTTTTAAAAAAATTAAAATAAAAATCAAACAATTCCAGTAAATTAACGGTTGTGATTCACTAACAGTGTAAAATTTATTTACACCGTCAATGTATTTCAATTAAATTCTTATAATAATTCTTCATAAAAGTTAAAAGATGTATTTTTTTGAAAAATATTATAATTTTAACTTTGTTATTATAATCTTCAATAATATATATTTATGTTATTGGATATCAAAATTAATTTTTTAAATTCATAAAAATGAGTTTTTTTTTCATTTTAAAAACAATCATAATATTACTTTTAAAAATACAAAAAATATTTATTCTTTTAAAATTAAAACAAACTGCCACTTAATAATATTTTAAAAATCAATTTAATTGGGTTGGTTTGATATAGCTAAAAATTGAAAGGAGGATACCCAACAAGAATTGTTTACTAGATCATGTATATTAGAGCTATCAAAATAGGCTATCTGACCGTAAACGTACCCTGAATTTTTTAGGACCGGGCTAAAAAGGTCTTGTGTAATATGGGCTCGAGATTTACTAACCGAGTCCGGTCCTAGATGAGCTTCGGACTATCTGGCCCTAAATAGACTTTTTTATTTAAAAAATTTAAAATAAAAACTCCATAATATTTATTATAAATAAAATTAAAAATTATGTTATTTTAAATCTAATACATTTTTAAGTACAATATATGTCTAAATTGTATAAAATAATACTTGAATATTTATTATAAGAGAAAAACTAATATAATATGATGAAAAATGTTGATTATATTAATGTATAATATGTAAAAGAGAAAGATTGAATAGAATAGAGATAAAAATTTGTGAAGTGAGAAAAATCAATATCCTATTTTGGAGTAAGATAATATAAATATTAATATTTTTTTTTATTTATAATTATGCGGGCCTAATGGGCTACTTATGGAGTCACGGCCCATATGGGCTAACCCTAATGGATAGCAGATTTTTTAGGACTGTGCTAAAAAATCCTGAAGAATATGAACTCTAATTTTAAAGTGCAAACCCTATATTTTTTCGGATCTAGCAGGACGGCTCATATGAACTAGCACATTTTAACATCTCTAATGTATATAATCAAATTAATGAGAAGTCATACGAGCCGGACAAAATTTTTAAATAAAAATTAATGAATGAAGAGTTTTTGCAACTAAGAAATACCGACTCTTGCTTTTTTTTTAAGTAAAAATTGATGTTGTATTATAATTCTTTTTTAAAAAGCTAACAAAACATCAAAATAAAAAATAGATTTTAGAAATACAATTTAGAAAGTATTAAAAATAAAAATCTTATTATCCAAATTTTTATTTTTATATATACAAAAAATTGAAAAATATCATATAATAGTCACGAAAACTGATTTAAAATATGATTTTTTTTTCTTTAGAGTTGATGTTGTTAGAACTTTTTATAGATCTAGTTATCCAACTTAATAGTTATACAACTTTGTCATTTAGATCGAGCCATGTAACTTAGTCAATTAATTTTAGCAAAATCATTCATGCACTTGAAAGCTGGTTCGACCACTGAGCTCTTGACCCGCAATCTTATCATATAGATTATATTGACATACTAAATTATAAAGAGACAACTTCTCTACCCATTACAAAAAGTTGGGTAGTGTACCTTCAACCAATCACAAGATTCCATTTAATTTTAACACATTTAATTAATTATAAAATAGTACAATTGTTTGTTATTTCCAAGATATTTTACATTGAAGGTAACTCTACCCAACATTTTGAGTTGGGTAAATAAGAATTCACTAATTATAAAATATAAATCTAAAGAGATTAAATTTCATCCATTCTATATAACATTTTAAAATGCACTATGAGCGTTAGGCATGATTTCCTTGTATCCTTGACTTTTGTATTGTCGAGGAGCTTTTTAACCAAACTTTAACTTGGCTTGGAACACAACTATGTCAAACCTATGAAACTCAATAGATGGGTTTAATTACCAACCTATGTCATATACATATGATATCATAATATTATGTCAATGAACTAGAGCTATTAAAACCAAGGGGCGATAAGGATCTTCCCTACGAAGTCCAACATACAAACATTACCTCAAAGGGTGGCAAGGATCTTCGCTATGAAGTCCAGCATACAAAATATTTAGAAAAGTGTCCTTGTTGGTCATAAACGTTTAAAAATTGTTCACAGGTACATAGTCATGGTGTCTATTAGAAATTACATACAATTTAACTAAAATAATATTTAAGATGGAGGGCGTTCCAAGTTTTGGGTAAGAGCGGTCCTTCCAACTCCTGCAACTTGTATGCCCCATGAGGGAGCTTCAGAAATATGTGATATGTCCCCCCATTTGGGTTGTAGTTTTCCCTATTATGTGCTCATAACCACCTCCTTTAATACCAGGCCACCCTCTTCAATCTCTCTTGGCTTGACTTTGGGAATATATATTACGGCGACTCTGTGTTTGGCTGCAAATTCTCAGGCATGGGCGGCTTCTCTCAATTTGGTGATCAGGTCTCCCACATATTCCGATCCGACCTTGTTTGCTTCTTCATTAAATTGGGATCATCGTTACTAGGGTGTGTCAATCTCCACAGGTAACATGATGTCCGCTCTATATACCATGGAAAATAAAGTTTCTTTGGTGGTGGAGTGAGGAGTGGCGTAGTATAACCATAAATCTCATAGAGTAATTTGACCCATAAATTCTTGCCATCATCAAATTTCTTCTAGAGTCCCTTAAGAATTACTTTGTTGCTAATTATGCATTCCCATTAGCCTGCGGGTGTATGACGAATACAAACTTCATTTGCACTCCCAAATCTTTGCTAAAACCAATAACCATAACATTGGAAAACTGAGTTCCATTGCTGAAAGCGATAGCTACGGGAAATCCATACCTGCACATAATTTTCTGGTAATAGAAGTGGTGAACTCTCTCAATTGTGATTTTAGAAACATCTTTCGCCTTTATCCATTTGGTGAAATAATTAACTCCCACTATCGATAATTTAAGTTGACTTGGTGCCAAGGGAAACAAAACCAAGATGTCCATGACCTATCGGTAAAAAGGCCACAGCGAAGTCATCGATTGGAAAAGTTCAATCGCGTGTGGTGAAGGTCAATATGCCTTTAGCATTGATCGCACTTCTTGACAAAGGTGATTGTTATACCCCAAAATTTGCCCGCATCTTTTTTCAAAAAAAGAAGGCAACAGACTTCTGTCTAAAAATTGGGAGTTTCATATAATCTTGGATTTTATTTCATAAATATCCTGATTTTATGAATACTCAGTTTTTAGGATATTTTTTATACGGTATTTTGGGTTCGCTGTTGAATTTATTCTTACACAAACGCCAAATACTGTTTATCACTTCACACGCTGTTTATTAGAGATTTATTTTCAGATAAATAATACTGACGCAATTGGTACAGAATTAAATTTTTGCAGGTACAGAGTCCGGGGATTCAAACTGTGCTGGTAACAATTAAATTATTTATTAGTTTTGTTTCCCATTAATTTTTGTACTATATTATTGTTTTCAAATCTCTTTCTTTCTTTTCAAATCTCTTTCTTTCAAATCAAATTCTAACTTTATTCTATACATCTTTCTTTTCAAACCCTACCATGTAATTTTTTCAAAACCTACTATCATTCAAACTTTCCTTTTTTGTACAGTACCACTTCATTCCCCAACGTCTCCATCCCTCTTTTCACTCTATAGATACCCCTCATTTTTTCCATAAAATCTCACATCAAATTTCACTCATCTCCCAAATTTCTATCATACTATCTCATAATTATTTTCTCTTCTTCCCCGGCAAAAATGGCAAAGTGGGCGGATACGTTTTTTCTTGTGGTCATCACTGTTTTTGTGGTGATCATGTCCTTTTTCTGTCTGCATAATCCTGAAAAATGCGGACCTGGGATGCTTGCACTCCCGTACATCTATATATTGTTGTTTATAGCATGGGTTTTTAATCGTCATACTTAAAGTTTGCCGTATCTTTCGCTTTCAAATAACGTACCGTTCATTATATTTGTCGTACTGTTCGTTATATTATGTAATATTTGTACTATCAGTATTAAATATTGTATTGTCTATTGTACTGTCACTTAATTATAGAGATAATATTATGTGTGTTTATTGCTAGTTAAATATTTATTTTTTTGTGCATTAAATCCTTCTCAAGATTATTATCAGTAATTTCGTTCGCGTACGGTATATTTTATTTATTTATTATGTTTGTGTTTTTCTAACAACTCATGTAAATAATTTTCACCATTAACACAACAAAAACAAAAAGAAAAAATTAACTTTAAAGTTTTCACTTTAACTGTTACGTTAATGCCCGGACAGCCAGTTAACAGTCAAACCCGCTGACAGCACGATTCTCCGTGTTTGTACCATCAATCAAATCAATCTTTTGCATTTCAAAATTCCAAGATTTTTGTTCTAGAAGTCTTCTGATAATCACATGATCAGCAGAGACTCAACACTGCACAAAAATCAGGTACGCTTAACTGTCTCCTACACAAACAGTCCCTAACTAGGGTTTTTGTTTTTTTCAGGAGAACAAGTTTTTTGAGACCTCAAATGGATTTCATGGATCTCCATATGTCTCAAAGTACCACCAAACAAATTTTCAAACTTTGATTCTCTCGGACGCACGGTCAACAGCTCAAACAGTCAACAAACGACCAGTTTGACCAAAAAGTCAACAGACAGTCAAAAATGAAATTTTTTGTCAACATCCATATTTTGTCAAAAGATTCATCATTTTATCAATGGTTGATCATAATTCATCAAGAAAAGTTCAGAAATCGACAAAACTATAAGTTTCAAAATTAGGGTTTTCTCCTAAAAAGTCAACTGAACTTTGACCGGCCATAACTCTCTCCTCGTTCATCCGAAAAATTCCAACCAAAGCTTATTTTGAAGGAAATTCAATTATCTTTCAAACGAAATTGGTCCCATGGTCATTGGATTTACCATTTGGAAAATATGAGCTTAGACATTACAGGTCATTTTCAAAGTCAACAAAAAACAGTTTTTTGTCAAAGCCCATAACATCAAGATAACTTCTCCAAATGCAAAAAAGCTTTCAAAGTAGCTTGTAGAGGACATCTTGAGGTTTCTAAAAAGTACAAGAACTTCTTCATATGATCAAAATTGAGGGAGTTATGCCTTGTTGAAGTTGGTCATTTTTTGGGAAAATGCATGAAACCAACATTGATCAAAATTGTTTTTTTTTTCAAAAGGGCCCAAGCATTTGTGATCCAAATATGTTCCTAATAATGTTTAAGGCCTCCCACGACCAACATTAGGCCCATAACATTTTTATTTCTTTTTTGATTTAATTTTACTTCATTTAAAGTTAAATTAAAAAAGAAATGATCCAAGATAATGATCCAAGATAATGATCCAATGCTTTGTCTTTAGCTCACCAAGTTTGATCCAAATTCTGAAGCATAGAGGTACAGAAGACCTATGGCAAGAGGGGTGAAGAAAATTAAAGCCATGGTCAAGACTTTCAAAGCTTTTATTCATAAAAAATTCAAAATTTCAAAGGCACTCAAGTATGGAAGAAAAGCATGGTTGCTTAAGTTCTAAGCACTCAATCTTGCCTATATAATAGCTTGAGTCCATCAGCAACACACACACACGAATTCTGAACCAGAAACATACTTGTATCAAACTTGAAAATTTCAAAGAAATTTAAAATTCGAATTTTGAGTTTAAGCTAGATTCAAGTGCAAATAATCATCCAAACACGTTCCTCAAGTAATTCTGAAACTATCCCAATCATTTCCATCAATCAAAGCCTCCTAAATCAAGCTCCATAGCTCACGGTTTGTTCAAACAAAAACCTACAAAAATATAATCATACATGCATATTTAACAAGATGTAATTGCATACTTGTGTTTGGTTAGATGCTCTGATCGTTTCTGGAACTTTAATTTGATTTTAATGGACGTTTGAAGCACTTACCATTTTAGGGTTCTTGAGCTCTATTTTGGGGTTCTTCGTTTTAGGCAAAATTTCAGGAAATTAATGGTTCTATTGAGTTCGTGAGACCCATACGAGCTCAACCATGGTCTCACAATAAATTTTTGATGCTTGTGTGGGGTTTTGATAGGTTGCAAGTTTGTAGCGACGGACCAAAACTGTAGGTAAAACCTTTACCTACGGTTACAGACTTAAGGCGACGGGCTGGAGGTTGAAGGTGACTGCGTGGCGCCATCTGATTGGCCAGTTTGAAAAACGCGCGTTTTGTTTTGCCCCCAGATCTGGTGCTTCGCTTTCTAAGCTATTGCCATGTGCCATGCATCCGTGTCCATCAGATCAATCTGATCCCCTCATCTAACGCTCCTTGCCTTACAGGCTCACCATAGACCCTTAGGGTCTGCCACACTGGATCATATATATTAGTATTTTCTTAATTAATTTGTTTTTTCTTGCATAATTAATTAAAAATACTTTCAGAAATCCAAAAATAATTTTAATTTCACTTTTAGATTGATAAAATGTTTAGTTAATTTTTGACATGAAAATATTTTATATTTCTTCATAATTAAAATATTTTGTTTAATTAATTAGATAATATTTATATATTTATCTTTTAATTATTTCTAACCTATCAAAAAATCAGAAGAAAAAAAATATTTCTTTTTTTAAATTAAGTTTACATATCATGAACTAATTTTGTACATGATTAGAATATTTTTATCTTTAAGTTTAATTTATGTGTATAATTATATGTTAATTTAACTTAATAATTTCAAAAACATTTCAAAAATCACAAAAAAAATTAATTTTATTTTAAAATTAACTAATAAACAATTTGGACATATTTTAGATTTAATTTTTTAGGTTTAAATTTTATTTCTAATTCTTGACCTTTTAATTAAATTAATTATGCATTAAATTTAATTAAAATCAACCATCCAAAAATCCAAAAATATTTTCCCTTTATCTTGTTGCCATTTAAATTCATAGATAAGTGTATAGGTTGTCAAATTCATGTAAATGGCGTAGTTTACATTTCTCGCACAATCGATGTAATAGCGTAGATTTACTTTCCGCATTTTACATTCCTGCACTTTAATTCCTGTATATATAAAACTGCATGTATGACAAGAATAAAAATTGAAGCGCTAGATTACTAATCTCAAAGATAACATATCTGAAAACAAAACACAGTCACACTTGCACCTCTTAGGGTAATCCCTCTATTACTCTTTTCAAAATCAATTCTACTGTTTCAAATACAATTCAAATTTTTCTTCTGTATCCAGTCAAGGAAAATTTTCTAAAGAAATAGGAAATAACCTTATAAACTTAGGGTATACCTCCTAATTGCTTGCTCAATCAAAAAACAACAAAAGTTCTTACACATCACTATTTTTTTCAAAACAAACTTTCAAAAAGACAACACTTTGTATATATCCAAACAAGAATCATTATGAAGTTAAAAATCTTTTTCAAACCATCAAAATATCTTTCGAAAGATAAACACTTTGTATACATCCGCACAAGGATCATTACAAAGTTAATTCTTTATAAAATATTTAAAACCACATACAAGCATTTCATGCAAAACAAACAATTCAAATAAGTGAGCTAAGCAATTAAGAGCCAGTGGATAACCATGGATACAAAGGGTGCTAACACCTTCCCTTTGTATAACTTACCCCCGAACCCAAAATCTCTTTAAGGTCTTTTTCTGTTTCTTTTATAAACCTTTCCTTAATTGGATAAAATAAAAGTCGGTGGCGACTCTCTGATTTTCACAACTCAAAAATAAAAGAAGAGTCAGTTCGCATCCCACAAAAAAAACCGAGGCGACAGTGATGTTATCCTTCATCAAAGTAGACAAATAATATCCCTCCCTTAACAACTTGTGGGCGAGGCATTTTCTACCAATGTTACTGTTGCAGACTCTCTTTTGTACTTGTGCAAGCACCAGGGAGATTTCATGTTCGCCTAGGCACTACAACATGGGATAAGCCTTCCCAAATTTATAAAGTTTTCTAGAGAGAAGGGTGTACTTGGCAACCTGTTTTCAAATTCTCCTTACTTTCCTCTCGTCTAGTAGAAGATCGTCCGAGTGTAGGTTACACATTATGGGTGACATCCAGCTAAACGCAAGGATAACTTCTAGGGAGTATACCTCACCTAGCTTGATTCTAGGGGAGGCGAGAGTTTCCTAGAATTTTTTGATAAACCTTACCATTTAGCTCAATGAGTATGTCTATAGGCCCTTCCAAGACTATCCTATTATTGGTTCCTTTCACGTTAGAGGCGTCATCTACCGATATCACTCATTCAAGGGGAAGCATCAAATCACAAGCTCTGACAAATTTCATGGCGGAATTTAGCTCACTTGGCAGATTTCATTTCGGCGATAAGGGCCTCGTATTCTGCTTGATTGTTATTGATGGTGAACTCGAACTTCAATGCTTGCTCAATGAGTATGTCTACGTGCCCTTCTAAGACTATCCCATTTCCACTTCCTTTCACGTTAGAGGTATCATGTACCGATAATGCTCATTCTGGGTGCGTGTCCTTATCCACATATGAGCTAAATTCCGCCATAAAATATAGCTTCTTAAAGACTTGACGAACATGATAGTTGGTTTTCACAAAGATCTTGTGACCCTGAAAATAAGGTCTCAGCTTTCTCTCTGTGAAGACGACAGTTAGCATTAGCTTCTAAATCTTTTAATAACATGCTTCAGCACCTTTTAACACCTTGCTTACGAAGTACACATGTTTCTCTACCTTGTTTGTCTTGTGGACAAGGACTAATCTTATTGCCTGATTTATGATCGAGAGAAAGAAGAATAGTGGCGACTCCTCCCTCGAGTGAGTGAGTATGGGGGCGATGCAATGAAGGCTTTCACCCTGGAGAAAGCCTCTCCACACTCTATGGTCCATTCGAATGTATCTTTCTTCTTTAAGGCGGAAAAGAAAAGGAAAGCCTTGTCGTCTACATATGAGAGGAAGCGAGATAGGGCGCTGTTGAAGCGGTAAGCAACAAAAGTTTTGGAAATATTTATCCAGGAAATTATCATCTCCACAGGGATCAGTGCTACTGAACTTCCGTTCAACAGTCTCCAAAGTTATGAGTTTGGATTGAATTGCTTAAAGCATAAAAATGGAAAAGTAAATATTAACACAAAAAGAATTCATTCTTCACAGAGAAGAGACTTATCAAGCATGCATATAATCTATTTCTCACAAACTTAAATTTATCGACCAATTATACTCGACCTACAATACTCGTCAGTATCATGCAGCATCGTTCACACCCTAAGTCATTTCTAACCCAAAATAGAGAGGACTACTATATCATCTCAGTGACGATCTCTCAGCCAACCTCAACAACACAGCAGACATCCATATCAATCGTATCGATGATATCTCAACCGACACAACCAACACGAAAGCATTAAGCTTCGACACCCACAAATATTGTTAGCTCTAAATCTATCTCTAGAATCCAGAAACTAACAGATAATCATCCTAGATAAGTATTCAAGCAGTATATGTCTATAACAATCCAAACACCGAGCACATAGCAAAAATCTAAGATAACAATCGACAAAGATTTATAAAGCAACTTACATATACAAAACCCAACTAAGAGAGAATACACAAAGAGGAAGATAAATGAACCAAAAATCTCCCGGTTTGTCAGCGCCGATTGATGATCAATCCATCCCAGATCATCCGTATGCAAGCTCTGAAGTTGTTTTCTAAGCTAATTTACCTAAAAAATGAAGGTTTGATGAATTGGGACCAATATTACCCAAAACATCCTAAAAAAATGTGTTTTAACCCCTCTTAACGTATTTCTGTTCGGCCATATTCGTCGGACGAGTCAGGATTCGTCGGGCGAACTACACCAGTAGCAACAGTAGAAAGTTATGCACTATTTCGGCCATAACTTGAGAACTGTAACTTCGATTTATGTCTGATTCAAAGCGTTGGAAAGCTTATTCAATTCTCTTTCTAACAATGACAAAATATCAACAAAATTGATGGTTTTATATTCTTTGATTTTGAGCCTTATTTGTTGATGAGTTGCTCAAAATTAAGCGTTTGAAGCCGTGTCTTCGACACTTTATTGCTCATGCTCCAAATACGCATCAATACCTATAAAATGAATGAAAAATATCAAATGATACACAAATACACAAAAACTCTATTAAATACAATTTATACGTAATTATACAAAAAACGGAGAATTATTCAAGGATATTAACAAACAAAAGTCGAAAAGTGCCACAAACTAACTACTCAAAACACAAATTTTTGGAACCTAACAAACTCTCCCCAACTTGAACTTGTTTGTCCCTAAACAAGAAACAAAAAACTCAAAGAAACCAAAGTGATCAACCAAAGAATCACAAATCAAAAAGTTTTGAAAAACAGAAACAAATGTTTGGCTCAAATGAAAAATAGTACACACAAAGAAAATACTTACCACTAACTACGACGACAACATAGACACAAAACAAATGCTAAATACAAATAACATACCAAACATTCTAAAATAACACTAGTTAACAAATGAATCACACCTAGCACACAATCATCACTAGATGAAAGACACACAAAAGTGGGGTAATTTTCACTCACCCACAATCTTGCAAACAAAAGACTAAATTATGCTTTCATCCAAAAATCGTATTGAAAATACAAAAGCAAGAATCACAAGGGCTTTCCAAGGTTGTAGCATGGTCGGGTGAACAAAAAAAGGATAATTCCTAAGGCTAATCAAAACAAAAACTTACCTAAACCTAAGGGAATGATTAATTCACCAAATATTCAAACACAAAATTCCAATTAAACTTCTTCCAAATCCCAAATTCCACACCAAAGCACATACTTTTCGCACAATAATTCGAGCTCTTTTTTGTTTTTGTTTTTGTTTTTCAAAGCTTTTTTTCTTTCTTTCTTTCTCTTTTTTTTTTCTTTTTCTTTTCTCTTTCAACCTCATGGCAATCAACCACAAGTGCACAATCATTTTTCTCCCCAACTTGAATTCAACCGTCTCATTATGTGAATATTCCCTACTTTCTAAGGCAATGTAAAAAATTTATACAACAACACAAAGTTGAGGGTTCAAGAAATGATCAACAATCAAAATCCATAAAAAGTGAAATAAATACTTATAGACAAACATCAAATTTAAAGAATATGGACAATGACAAAAGGCTCAAAGGAGGTACGAATGATCACACAATCAGAAGGTGAAATGACTATTTAGCTAGGTAGTTATGCTCAAAATGAAACAAAGATGTCTTGATCTTTTTCATGCTTTCATATAATTAACACAAACAAAAGATTAAGCATAATAAAGTCAAGTTAGAACAAGAATTGTGGTCTCTAGCATATGTGAATAATGGAAAGTCACATCATAAAAGGTGAGAACTAAAGTGATTCACAAACGAACAAGTATACAAAATGAATGAATGGCTTAAAAGATGTAAAAAGCTTAAGTATCACAAATATGCTAAAGTCTAGAAAGCGATAAATACATACCTTGGACATGTACAAAACTTTAACCAAATCATTACCATTCACTCGCAAGTTGAAACGATCAAACTTGGAAAGTCACCTCTAATTCCATAAGCTACTCAAAACGAGCTCAAAGGTAAACACACAAACTATTAATATAAACAAACTCAAAGGCCAGATGAAATTGTCTAAATAAATTTAAAAGTGAAGATTTGAAATTTAAGAACTGGTCTAATCTTAATTTGTTTAGACATTTGCATCACACTACCTAAACTTAACAAAAACTAAAAAGAATAAACATGTTTGTTTTACGTCGTAAATTCGACGCCTGTTATTTAAGAACGTTCCTCCAAGTTATTTCCGCCCGGCTATTACTAACCACACACAAGCAAATGTGAAAGGAAACAAACAATAATATAACAAATTCACAAGTATAAAAAAGCATGTGCAAGTGTAGTAAACATACACAGGTATCAATATAAACAAGTGAGAATATACAATATAGACAAATATGTACAAAGCTCAAAAACATAAAAACTATTGTAACGCAATTCAATATCAAAACACCAATAACCGGCAACAACGCCATTTTGTTGAAGGGGTAAAGCGGCAAGCAAAAAACATTTTGGAAATATTTATCCTGGAAATTATTGTTTCCACGGGGATCAGTGCTACTGAACTGCCGTTCAATAGTCTCCAAAGTTATGAGTTTGGATTGAATTGTTTAAAGCTTAAAAATGGAAAAGTAAATATTAACACAAAAATAATTCATTCTTCAGAGAGAATAGACTTTTCAAGCATGCATATAATCTACTTCTCACAAACTTAAATTTATCGACCAGTTATACTAAACCTATAATACTCGTCAGTATCATCTAACATCGTTCACATCCTAAGTCATTTATAACCCAAAGTAAAGAGGACTACTATATCATCTCGGCGACGATCTCTCAGCCAACCTCAACAACACAACACACATCCATATCAATCGTATCGACGATCTCTCAATCGACGCAACCAACATGGAAGCATTAAGCTTCGACACCCATAAAGATTGTTAGCTCTAAATCTATCTCTAGAATCCAGAAACTAACATATAATCATCCTACATAAGGATTCGAGCAGTATATGTCTATAACAATCCAAGCCCCGGGCACAGAGCAAAAATCTAGATAACAATTGACAAAGATTTGTAAAAAGTAACTTAAATATAACGCCATGGACGAAAAATATACATGAGTTCAAAGTACATATACAAAACCAAACTAAGAGAGAATACACAAAGAGGAAGAGAAATGAACCAAAAATCTCCCGGTTTGTCAGTGTCGATTGATGATCAATCTATCCTGAATCATCCGTATGCAAGCTCCGAAGTTGTTTTCTAAGCTAAATTACCTAAAAATGAAGGTTTTATGAATTGGGTTGACCCCTTTTAACGTATTTTTGTCCTTCCAGATTCTCCAGGCGAACTACACCAGTAGCAACAGCGGAAAATTCTACACTATTTCGGCCATAACTTGAGAACTGTAACTCTGATTTGCGCCTGGTTCGAAGCATTGGAAAGATAATTCACTGATCTTTCTAACAATGAAAAAATATCAACCAAATTGATATTTTTTATTCTTTGATTTTAAGCCTTATTCGTGGATGACTTGTTCAAAATCACATGTTTGAAATCGCGTCTTCGACACTTTATTCCTCATGCTCCAAATACGCATCAATACCTATAAAATGAATGGAAAACTATCAAACGATACACAAATGCACAAAAAATTAAATATAATTTATACAAAATTATACAAAAAGCGGGAAATTATTCAAGGTTATTAACAAACAAGAGTCAAAAAGTGCCACAAACTAACTACTCAAAACACAATTTTTTGGTACCTAACAGGTGGCAAGTGAAGGTGGAGAAAAACACAAGAAAAGGGGGATTGAATTGTGTTCTTCCAAAAACATATTTCCCTTTATTTAAAATCTTTTCTTTCTTTTGGTGTCTCATTATTCGGGTATGCTATGATTTATGTTGCGGAAGCATATTTGAAGTAGAGTTGCATAACCAATGAGACATTCATTTTAACTTCTATTCATTATCAAAACTTCTGACTTGGCTCAGTACAGTTCTGAAGATTTCTGCGTGGATGTTCTGAGTTAAAAATGAAATTTACAGAAAGTAAAAGACACATTCATTTTTATCCTGGTTCACCTTCTAAATAAGGCTACCTCCAGTCCACCCTCCTCAGGTGATTTTGCCTCTCTCCAGAGGACTTAATCCACTATAACCAATCTGATTATAATTGCACGATCAACCGTCGTGACTAACAACCTGTACAGCCAACTGCTGTGACTAACCCTGCACAAGCTACCCGTGAGTGACTAACCCCTAGATGACTGATTCGGTCAGTGATCTCAGCGAGATATAACGTTCATCAATCTAGTAACCCTGCACAAGCCAACTGCTCATGACTAATTGCAATGGACTGTTCAGTGATCTGATCCACAGATATAACATCCATTGACTCCTGCACAGCCAACTGTTGTGATTAACCCTGCACAAGCCAACTGCTCGTGACTAACTATAGATGATGAATCGTTCAGTGATCTCAACGAGATATAATGTTCATCAATCTTCTGGAGATTACAAATGTGCTCCTTAGTTAAGCAAACTTTCTTTTATGTCTAAGTACATTTGTTTTGATACAATGAAAATTAATCACTTTTAAGTGAATAAATAATCTTGAGTCTTCTTGTCTGCATCTTTTGACGAGATCTTTGTATCTTTGTCGATAAGCAGAATATGAGCATCACCTTCAAATGTTGAGTGCTTCTTCAAGCTGATCTTCGTCTTAAAATTTTCTTAAGCTGATTTAGAGCAACAACTCTATTGGTAGATTGCTTATGATTTGATCTTCATTTCTTCTTCAAGCAGATTTAGAGCAACAACTCTGTTTTGAGTTGCTTCTTCAAATGATCTTCTTCTTCTTCTTCTGAAAGCAGATTAAGAGCAGCAGCTCTTGTATTAGATTGCTTCTTTCAGTTTGGTCTTCTCTGGTTTTGATTAAGGAGATTAGAGCTTCAACTCTTGAATGTAATTCCTTCTTGTAAGACCATCATCTCTTCTTCTTCCTAAGCAGATATGGAGCAACAACTCTCATGTAAATTTCTTCTTGTGCGTAGATCTTCATCTTCTTCTTTAATACTGATCATGAAGCTTGTTACAGCTTATAACACATTTAATGCTCATAAGCAAACATGAAACACTCTTGAGCAGCAACACAGTGTATTCAGTTTCTCTAGTCATTCAATGTGAGCAATATGTGAACGGATCAAGTATTAGTGGATTTCTTAAAACTCCATTGGAGGATACTGCTTAACAGCAGAAATTTCTTTTTCACTCTTTTATGTTTTCTTCACATAGGCTTATAATTAGTGTATAACAACACTATAGATTGATTCATCACATATTAAGTATGTGTTGCCTCTTGTGTAACTTGTGAAGCATGGTTTCACATTTTTTTCTTTTACGCTTTTATGCTCAGCTGCTCTTCTACAAATTTTCTCTCAAGATCTCTCTTTTGTTGCACTCTGTAGATGCACTATGGATAGAAACTCTGGATGCACACAATCAAGTTTGAAGTTTGATCTATATATAGCTTGAAGTGTTACCGTTGGAATCTAGCCGTTGAGATTTGTTTGAAGATTTCTTTGAATGCTTTGTATTGATTGAATCAGTAGTGACAAGTGTTGTTCACGGCAAAATCTTATCTCTAGCATGATGATGACAATTGGTAGCGTGTTTCCTTGGTTAATCTTGTCTTTTCCAACGCTCTGCATGTGGGTTGCTTCTTCAATCAACCTTGGGAGTTGTTCCATTAATTTCTTGCTGTAGCTTTTTGTATGTCACTGTGTTACTCTATCAGAACTTCTGATCTTCTATTCATGTAATATTCTGCCTGTAACGGATCTTTATGTATATTTATATTTCTGTTTAAATCCTTAACTCTTGTCTGAGTGATTTTCTTGTTGTGACGAGACTTCATGTACCTTGATATTTCTGTTTAAATCCTTAACTCTTATATGAGTTTCTTTCTGATGTTGTGCTTGTCTGATGCTGTGTTTTTCTTTCTGATGTTGTCGTATAAGGCTTATAGCATAATATCTGCACACTTAATGAAATCATTAGTAATAAAATGGTTACTCACAAAATATAGGTTTGTTATCATCAAAACCAGATTCTGAACATAGATTCTCAATCTTGTTCTAACAATCTCCCCCTTTTTTATGATGACAAAAACCATGTATTTTGATGGAACAATTTTATGAGATGATAATAAATAATAATAAACAGGCAAGTGTATTACATCCCTTTTCATGTGTTTAATCAAGTGATTCTTTTAATCATCAATATATTCATCAAAATCTATTCTTTCTTTCTCCCCCTTTTTGTCATAATCAAAAAGCATTTAAGAGGGTTGGATGAGATTAGATGTATTGAAAATAATTTTCTCCGCCTGAGATGTGTAGTCTCCCCCTGAATTAGATAACCCTATGAATTAATTTCTGATTTATAGCTCCCCCTGAAATAATTGCTTGATTCTTCAAAAGATTAATAAATTTAGCTATGTATGCATGCATCTTCTTAGAAGTTCTAAAAATATGTTCCTTTATTATCACATCTTCCTGTATATTTTTAAACAATTACTTCTGGCTCATGAGTTGATTTTAATTACTCCTAAGACTTATCAGATTAAATAGACCTGTATTGATCAGAATGTTACTCATAATCAGGTGATTTAGTCATGTTATTCTGTTCTTCTTCTGTTTCATAATTAAGAGAATTCAAACAGTTTAAGTATATATGAAATTTTGGTTACAACAGACTTAGATGTCATATAAGGATGTCTTGACATCTGATCTGACATTCTGAAACTGACAAGGTAGGAATACAAATAATAGTGCAGGAAAGCAATAAAAGCACAACAAAATTGTTTACCCAGTTCAAAAAATATGTTCCTTTATTATCAGATCTTCCTGTATATTTTTAAACAATTACTTATGTCTCATGAGTTGATTTTAATTACTCCTAAGACTTATCAGATTAAATAGACCTGTATTGATCAGAATGTTACTCATAATCAGGTGATTTAGTCATGTTATTCTGTTCTTCTTCTGTTTCATAATTAAGAGAATTCAAACACTTTAAGTATATATGAAATTTTGGTTACAGCAGACTTAGATGTCATATAAGGATGTCTTGACATCTGATCTGACATTCTGAAACAGACAAGGTAGGAATACAAATAATAGTGCAGGAAAGTAATAAAAGCACAACAGAATTTTTTACCCAGTTCGATTCAACCAACCTACTCTGGGGGCTACCAAGCCAGGGGTGAAGTCCACTATTAGCAGTATCAATTTGCAGACCCTACAGCCAACACACCCGTTGATGATCTATGCACTTAATCACTACCCAATAACCCTTCTACCTAGGTCCTCCCTAGATATGAGAAACTCCTCTCACTCCCAATCATCGCAATGATGTCGAGCAACTGCGTCAACAACTCTTCACCAACATTCTCAGCACACAAACAAACACAACTTGGAGTTACTTACAAGCTTTATCCAAGAACAAAACTGCACTCATTGCTTCACAGCTTCTGACTGAGTAAGATAAACTTCTTGCCTACAGGCTTCGAGGCACAAATCAGTGACCATCCCACAATCCGAGTGGTTCACGTACATGGCTAACCCTAAAGACTACATCTTCCTAAAACCAGGTTGCTTCCCAAACTAGGTTACAAAGCTTCCTATTTATAACCTATTCCCAACTGGACTTGGGCCTTTAATCACAGCCTTATTTGCTGTTACAAATCAGTAGAAAACTTCTGCTAAAAGTTAGGTCTTCAATCATAAGTTTCTTAAATTATCTCCATAATTAGAAACTGCATAATCTTCAATATTATGACTTGATTCTCTTAACCTTTAAACCTGCACCACATAGGATTGCATAATATTCCATAGAATATTCTGCATCTGTTGAGTATATATTGAATCTTTCATATTTCAGCTCAGTAGGCGAGATGTCATGAGTTTCTGCATATGACATCTTGTTATACCCCAAAATTTGCCCGCATCTTTTTTCAAGAAAACTTCAATCTAAAAATTAAGAGTTTCATATAATCTTGGATTTTCACATCCTGATTTATGAATACTCGATTTTTAGAATTTTTTCTTATACAGTATTTTGGCTTGCTGTTGAATTTATTCTTACGCAAACGCCAAGTACTGTTTATTGCTTCACACACGCTATTTATTTGATATTTATTTACAGATAAATAGTACTGACGCAATTGGTACAGAACTAAATCTTTTGCAGGCGCAGAGTCGAGGATTCAAACTGTACTGGTAAACAAGTAAATTATTACTAATTTTTGTTTCCCACTAACTTTTGTACTATATTCCATTATTTTCAAAATCTCTTCTCTTTTTCAAAAATCAAATCTTAACTTTATTCAATACATCTCTTTTTTCCCAACACTATCATACACTTTCTTTCAAATCTTACTTCCACTCAAATTTTCCTTTTGTACGGAATCACTTCATTCCCCAACGTCTCTATCCTTCTTTTCATTCTATAAATACCTCTCATTTTCTCCATAAAATCTCATATCAAATTCTAAATCATCTCTCAAATTTCTACTTCATATCCATTCTTTCTTCTTCCCCGACAAAATGGCGAAGCGGTGGGAAACGTGTTTTCTTATGGTCATCACCGTTGTGGTGGTAATCATGTCTTTCTTCTGTCTGCATAGTCCTGAAAAATGTGGACCTGCGATGGTTACACTCCCGGTCATCTATTTTCTGTTGGTCATAGCATGGGTTATTAATCGTCATTCTTAAAGTTTGCCGTATCTCTTATTTTTTTAAATGTACCGTTTACTCGTCGTACTGTTCATTATAGTATGTAATGTTTGTACTGTCAGTATTAAATGTTGTACTATTTGTCATATTGTTGCTTAATTATTCATATAATATTTTGTGTGTTTTCTGCCAGTCAAATATTTATGTTTCTGTGCATTAAATGATTTTCAGGGTTATTATCGGTAATTTTGCTCGCGTACAGTAAATATTAATTATTTATTATGTCTGTGTTTTTTAACAAGTCATGTAAATAAACTTTCATCTTTCACATAAAACAAAAACAACAAAAAGAAAATTAACTTTGACTGTTGATTTTTCACTCTAACCATTAATGCCTGAACAGTCAGTTGACAGTCAAACTGCTGACAGTATAATTCTCCGTGTTTTGTACCATCAATCACATCAAACTTTTGCATTTCAAAATTCCAAGATTTTTGTCCTAGAAGTCTTCTGAATATCACATGATTAGCAGAGACTCAGCACTGCACAAAAATCAGGTACGCTTAACTGTCTCCTACACAAACAGTCCCTGATTAGGGTTTATTGTTTTTTCAGGAGAAACAAGTTTTTGAGACCTCAAATGGATTTCATGGACCTCCATATATCTCAAAGTACCATCATACAAATTTTCAAACTTCAATTCACTCAGACACACCGTCAGCAGCTCAAATAGTCAACAGACGACCCGTTTGACCAAAAAAGTCAACAGACAGTCAAAAATGAAATTTTTTGTCAAAATCCATAATTTGTCAAAGGATTCATCATTTGATCATTGGATGATCATAATTCATCAAGGAAAGATCAAAAATCAACAAAACCCTAAGATTCAAAATTAGGGTTTTCTCCTAAAAAGTCAACTGAACTTTGACTGGTCATAACTCTCTCATCCTTTATCCAAAAAATTCAAACCAAATATCATCTTGAAGGAAATTCAATTATCTTTCAAATGCAATTGGTCCCATGGTCATTAGGTTCACCATTTGAAAAATATGAACCAAGACATTACAGGTCATTTTCAAAGACAACAAAAAGACACTTTTTTCAAAAGGATACACAAGGAGCATCAAAAATCATTTTGACATAAGACCAAAGACATTGTTTAGAGGACTCTTTAAGGTTTCCAAAAAGTGCAAGATCTCCTTCATATGACAAAAATTGAGGGATTTACACCTTGTTGAAGTTGGCTAAATTTTGGGAAAATGCATAAAACCAACATTGCTCAAAAATGTATTTTTTCCAAATGGGGCCAAGTTTTCATAGTTCAAACATGTTTACCATGATATAATGGGCCTCCCACGACCAAGACAAAGCCCACACCATTTTTATTCATTTTTGGTTTAATTTTATCCTATTTTAAGATTAAATTGAAAATGGAAGGATAATGGATGGCTTAAATCTTAAGCATGACTCACCAAAGAATCTTTAATTTTCTGCAGAAAATTGAAGTACAAGGCAAGAGAAGTGAAGGAGAGCAAGACTTGGTCAAATATTCAAAGATTTTTAATATTTAAAAATCAAAGTTTCAACCAAGCAATGAATGCTTCTTGGCTTAGTTTCTAAGCACTTCTTGGCTTATAAATGAAGCTGCATACTTCAACAACAAGACACACACGAAATCATAGCCAAAGCATAGCATAGAAACCTCAAAATTCTCACAAAATATCAAACACTTTGTAATTTTCGTTTTGCTACTTGTAGCTTACTTCAATAAAAAATAATCATTCAAATCATCCTTTGGAGTCATATAGAGTAAGATTGATGCACTAAACAAGTCCCATGATGCTTTAAATACGTGTACCATCATCTTCATATTCATAACTTCATCACTTTAGTTTTCCAAGTTTCCACGTATAATAACTTAATCTAATCTTTGATTTGAGTTCCTGACATCATTTAGAGTGGATCCAATGTAGTTCATGCGAGGATTCACTCCTCTAACTCCTTCCACCATTATTGGTTGTTTAAGCTTGAGAAGCTTCGAGTTGCACCTTCCAGGGACTTTTAGCAAAAACTAATGCCACTAATGAACTCAGGGGGTCCTAATTAGGCTATTTGGGTTATTTGCAACAATTTATTTCCTTGTTTTTGCAGGTTTTAAAAAGCATAAAAAAAAAAAAAAAGCAAAATCCGCAGGTGATTCGGCTGCTAAATCCGCAGCAAAATCCGTAGGAAAAAGGAAGAAGAAGATGAATAGTGTAGTTGAATGTTTGACTGCACGCATGGCCGGATCTCGCTTCCCCATTGGCCAGTTTTGGCGCGTGTGGACCCCATCAGAAGTTTGAATTCCTTTTGAATTCAGTGCATGCAGTCTTATCATTATGCCATGCACTCTTTAATCTGAGCCACTAGATGCAGTCAATCTTCAATCCAACGCACCAAAACACTCATCCTCACCATGGACTCTATTTAATTTCCACATCTGATTACTATCTTTTTATTTTCTATTTTATTTTAATTTTTTTGTTAAAATTAATTAAAAATAGTTTCAAAAATCCAAAAAATACACAAAAAATATTTTTAAGTTGATAAAATAATATTTTATTTTCTGAAATAAAAATATTTTATTTTTCTTCATAATTTCAATATTTTGTATAATTAATTAGTATATATTTATATATTTGCTTTTTAATTATTTTCAACCAATCAAAAATCATAAAAAAATTGTTCTTTATATTAAATATTGTTTATATATTATAAACTAATTTTGTACATATTTAGAATAATTTTCTCTTTAAGTTTTAATTATTTGTATAATTATTTGTATAATTATGTATTAATTAACTTAATAAATTTCAAATCAACTTCAAAAATTCCAAAAAAATTAGTTTTGTTTTAAAATTAATTAACAAGCATTTTGAGGAGGTTGTGGCTCTTTTGATCTATGGGTTGGTTTTATTCCCTAATCCCGACCAATTCATAAGTGTGCACATCATCAACCTTTTCCTAACCCGTAACCCGGTACCAACATTGCTGGGAGACATTCTACATTCTCTACACACTCGTACCATGAAGAAACGAGGAACTCTCATGTGCTGTATACCACTGCTGGCTAGGTGGTTTACATTTCATCTTCCCCGATCAGTGTTGAGAAATGAACAAAGAATGCAATGGTCTCGCAGGATTATATCTTTGTCTCATTCAGATATCCGGTGGAACAACTTCTTTCAAAGAGACATTACTATCATTGATCATTGTGGAGAGTACCCTAATGTGCCACTACTTGGCATCAGAGGGGGCATCACTTACAATCCCTCTTTAGCTTTACGCCAATTCGGATATGCACGGAGCAACGGTCCTCATGACATGATTATCCGTGGCATTGTGTTTGATTACGAGGATGATTCCCACAGACATCGACGAAGGTTTATACATGCGTGGGGCAGTGTCTATAGAATAGAAAGCAAAACTTTGGGGAAATGGAATTCTATCCCTATGGAACCTTACCTCAGATGGGTGCGGGCTCATGCTCAGAAACTCATCATGCCATATCCCGCTATTCTACCTGTGACTATTGAGCCGGAAGCCGAAGGAGACGAACCTCAAGTTATTCTACATCCGGATATGCCAACTGACCTGGAAGAGTTGCAAAAATCTTGGGTTCAACTAAAAGAGGAAAGAGATACCTTCAAAGCACACTGTCAAGACTATGAGAGAAGATTATTGGAGCTCACCGGACAACTCCAAGAAGAGCAGCAGATCAACACATTCTTGGGTGCAAAGAGAAAGCGTCCATGGGAGACCTAAGGGATCCTTCATTTTCTTTATTTATTTCTGTTTTGTAAGCCCGAATGAGGCGAAAAAGAAAAAAAAAGAAGAAAAAATAATAATAAATTGTTTGACTAACAAATGTTTGTTTTTCTTTTGTTTTAACAAATCTAAACTCTAAGATCCTTGAAAACATTGCATATACATTTCATTCATTGCATATACATTTCATTCATTGCATATACATTGCATTCATACACATTGTATAACAGGTTCACATGACGGATTTCTCATCTCCTCGCTGTTTATTTCAGTCAGAAGAGATGGAATCTGAAACAAGCATCAAGAATCTCGAAGCACAGAACGCCCAAGTTCAAGTAGCAATTCTGGAACTGGCAAAGGGGCAACAAGAACTGAAAGCCCTGATGATCAAGAAGAAAAAGAAGCCCAAAGGATCTGTAGGCTTGAGCCAACTGAAAAGAAAGATCAAAATCCCAGCCAAAAAGTTCAAAAAGCCACCGATCCCTGAAATAGTCGGTGATGGTGAACAAGGAGACAATCATAGCAACCAGGGTTCTGCCAAACCCTCTCTCTCTCTTCTAATGAAGAAGATTATCATTCTGGAGACGAACAGGATAATGACAAGTATCAGCAGTTGGAAGAACGCATGAAAGCTATGGAGATACAAAAAATACCTGGCTTAGATTTCAATGATCTGGGACTCGTCTCGGATGTTGTTATCCCTCCAAAGTTCAAAGTTCCTGTCTTTGCAAAATATGATGGAGTTTCCTGCCCAAAACTACATCTGAGGTCCTATGTAAGGAAGATACAACCTCACACAACAGATAACAAATTGTGGATTCACTTCTTCCAAGAAAGTCTGTCGGGTACACAACTCGAATGGTACTACCAGCTGGAAAGTACAAAAGTTCATACCTGGGAAGATTTAGCTGCTGCTTTTTACAAACAGTATCAATACAATGTTGATTTTGCACCAACCCGTACTCAACTAAGGGGCATGTCCATGGCACCAAAAGAAAGTTTCAAAGGATATGCACAAAAGTGGAGAGATATGGCTGGAAGGGTTCAACCACCCTTATCTGATCGCGAGCTGGTCGACATGTTCATGGGCACTTTAACTGGCCCTTTCTATAGTCATTTGCTGGGAAGCTCATCATCAGGTTTCACTGACCTAATATTAACTGGGGAACGTGTCGAAAGCGGCATTCAAAATGGAAAAATCCAAATAGGCTCTTCCTCTGGTACTACAAAAAGGCCCATCAGTGGGAGAAATGAGGTCAATACAATGCAAATTCAGAAAGGTCGCAAAAGTGAGCAGCACCAATCTGTGGGGGCAGTTCTGATCTCCGCATCTGCACCTCAAAAAGATCAACAGCCAAAATATACGCGTCGACCAGATGCGCCAAGAAGAAATTTCACCAGAATCAATATGCCAATCTCTCAGGCATTGCAGCATTTGCTAAAAGCAGATCTGATCACATTAAAAGACCCTCCAAAGAATGTCAACACTTCCTCTCCGAGTTATTGCCCCGATGCAACGTGTGCGTATCACTCAAACTGTCCAGGACATGACGCAGATCACTGTTGGGCCCTGAAAAATAAAATACAAGACATGATAGATGCTGGGGAAATTGAGTTCGATCCTCCAGAAACTCCAAATGTCATCACGGCACCCATGCCGAAGCATGACAAAACTGTCAACGCTATCCTAGACACTGTTTACATCTATGATGTGACCGAATTGTTAACTCCGCTCCTTGAAGTCAAAGGAAAGCTAATCCGAGCTGGTTACTTTCCAGGTTGTGACCCTGATTGCTTTTATTGCTCATACATGCCCAATGGTTGTGAAAATCTGAGAATGGGAATTCAAAAATGGATGGATCGCCGTATCATTATGTTTGAGAGGCTCCCTTCTATGGACGTTTTATGCGAAGTCTTTGCAAACGGGATGAGAATAGAGGATGTCTCAGTGATCTCCAGCTTACCATTCAAAATCTCTGCCAAGGCTCCTTTCAAAATTTCCGCTACACTCAAGGTGGCATCAGTAATCATTGCTAGTCCAACTCCATTTCCATACTCCTCAGACAAATCTGTCCCGTGGGGTTACGACACTAATGTTTATGTCCATGGAGTTAAACAGGATACCTTGACCAAAGAGGCCCTAAATTTTACTGCTCCAACTGTGGATAATATTGTGGGTACCAGCAAGATCACGAGAAGTGGAAGGATCTTTTCACCAGGAATTTCTCCAAATGTTGCTACTGGTCCAGTCCAGGTCCCAGTTCCTAATCAAGATATCAACGCTCGAGGCAAAGAGCCACAAGTTGAGCCAATTCAAATACCGGTGGAGGTCACTATTGAAGATCCATCGAAGCAAGAAATGGAGGAAATATTGAAAATCATCTGCAAGAGTGATTACAATATTGTCGAACAACTGGGGCACACTGCTTCAAAAATCTCAATGCTGTCTCTGTTAAAGTATTCAGAAGCTCATGCCAAAGCTCTGATGAAGTTCCTGAAAGCTGCGCATATGCCTCAAGAGATTTCAGTCGATCAATTTGAAAATTGTGTTGCCAATCTAACAGTGACCAATGGCCTCGGTTTCCCTGATGTTGATCTAACCCCTGCTGGAAAGAATCACAATAAAGCCCTACATATCTCCATTAAATGTAATGGCACCACTCTATCTCATGTGCTAGTAGATAACGATTCTTCTTTGAACGTGTTACCAAAAACAGTACTGGAAAAGCTTGACTTCGAAGGAGTTGTGTTACAACCAAGCGATGTTGTGGTAAGAGCCTTCGATGGGTCAACAAGAACAGTGTACGGAAAGGTGAATCTCCCAATCAGAGTGGGCTCTCAGATCTTTGATTCTACCTTTTACATAATGGAAATTCACCCAGCATATTCCTGTTTACTAGGATGCCCTTGGATACATGGGGCAAATGCTGTAACTTCTACCCTGCATCAGAAGTTGAAATATCCAGTAAAAGGAAAGATTGTCACAGTTTATGGCAAAGAGGAATATGTGGTTAGTCACCTGAGCAATTCCAAATATGTCGAGTTGGATGACGAATTCATCGAAACTCCCTGCCAATCTTTTGAGGTGGTCTCTCCAGATGTCTCTACTACCAAGCATATTTCTGCTACTCCAACTACAACTATGGCTTCTCTCAAAGATGCCAAAGCTGTGATCGAAAAAGGTGATTGCACAGTATGGGGACAGCTCCTCGATATACCTTACAAGTCCGACAAGCTAGGCCTAGGCTATGATAGTGGAAATCAAAAGAATGATCAAAGTCCTTGTTCTAGAGGATTAATGTCACATTTCATCAGCCAGGGAGTAAACGCCATTGAAGACGATGGAGTGTTCTTGAACCATATCATTCAGCCATATCCAGATGAAATTCCCCCCATTTCCATGGGAATGTGGGATACTTTGGGAGATCCAAGCGGCGGATATAATTATCAATATGCCGCACCTCAGAATTCTTTTATTGCTATGGAAGATATTACCCCAACTGGATGGGTTGATCAATTTGAAAATGACAAAAGTCTCACAAGTCCCAGCACTCAGCAATATCAAAATCCACCTAAAGAAGTTTGGGATACGCTAGGAGAGCCAAGTGGCAAATATGACTTTATGGTGAAATATTCCGCTCCTCCGAGCTCACAAATCGCCATGGAAGAAATTATCCCAACTGGATGGGATGAACATTATGATGACAATTTTACCCCTGAAAACACCAGGGAAACACCAAATAACGAGGGTTACTTTCTGTCACAGTACACTACTCAGCAGACTGCACAAGTCTCCCTCAAAGACATCATCCCGACTGGATGGGACGGCCTTATCGAGCATCTCGCTCAGCCAACAGAGATATCTCAGCCTGGGCTCTCGTATCCAGCAGAGTATATCACTTATCCCGAAAGATCACCAGCTCATTTCCCCACTAATGAAATCAATGATGTGGAGGATGAAGAAGACAATTGCAACTGGAACAGCTGGATACTCCCTGCTCACAACAATGGATTGAACAACTGGAAAACTGAGGATGTGATCTCCTTCGATCAGGAGTAAATGCAATTTCCTGTTTTCTTTGTGTATATTGTGCAAAGATAAAAATGGTTCCTGTACTATCGAACCATGAGCTTGAAAGCCGTGTGCCTTGCCCGAAGCACACTGGTCCTTTTATAAGGGTCTATCATATCATGAGCATGTGCATTCAATAAAATCATGGGACGTTTGCATATTCAAATTTTGTGATCCTTTTTCTTTCTTTTCTTTTTAAATAGCTATGTTTTCTTACACACACTCACATAAATAAAATGCAAATTCACATTCACGTTGGATCCAGTCGATAACGATTCTGCTATTCCCCATCATGACTTTGAAAATCCGATCTACCAAACTGAGGACGAAAGTGAGGAAGATTGTGAAGTACCAAGAGAACTTGCAAGGCTGTTAGAACAAGAAGAGAAGGCTATACAGCCTCATGAGCAACCAATTGAGGTTATCAACCTGGGCAGCAACGCAGCAAAGAAAGAAGTCAAAATAGGGGCTGATTTAGAACACAGTGTCAAGCAAAGACTGATTCAAATGTTGCAAGACTACGTCGAGATATTCGCCTGGTCCTATGAAGATATGCCAGGCCTTGACACAGACATTGTGGTTCATCGCCTGCCAATCAAAGAAGGTAGCATTCCAGTCAAGCAGAAACTACGAAGGAGTAGGCCTGATATGTCAAAAAAGATCAAAGACGAGGTTGAAAAGCAATTCAATGCCGGCTTCCTGAAAGTTGTAAGTTATCCTCCTTGGATAGCTAACATCGTGCCCGTACCTAAAAAACACGGGAAAGTCAGAATGTGTGTAGACTACAGAGATCTAAACCGGGCAAGCCCCAAAGATGATTTCCCTTTACCTCACATCGATGTACTGGTTGATAATACCGCACAATGCAAGGTATTCTCCTTTATGGATGGATTCTCAGGGTACAATCAAATCAAGATGGCACCCGAAGACATGGAAAAAACAACCTTCACAACACCCTGGGGAACCTTTTGTTACAAAGTAATGCCCTTTGGTTTAAAGAACGCAGGAGCAACCTATCAACGTGCAATGGTAGCTCTATTTCATGATATGATTCATCAGGAGATAGAGGTGTATGTCGATGATATGATTGCAAAGTCCAACACCGAAGAAGAACATCTGGGTCATCTACACAAGCTGTTTGACAGACTCAAGAAATACAGGTTGCGACTGAATCCAAATAAGTGTACCTTTGGAGTAAGATACGGCAAACTCTTAGGTTTCATCGTCAGTAGCAAAGGTATTGAGGTTGATCCGACCAAGGTCAAAGCCATTCAAGAAATGCCTATACCCCGTACCGAGAAACAAGTCAGAGGATTCTTGGGACGTCTGAATTACATCGCCAGATTTATTGCCCACATGACTACTACTTGTGTGCCGATCTTCAAACTGTTGAAGAAAGATCAAGTGGAAAGGTGGAATGACAAATGCCAGTTAGCCTTTGACAAAATCAAAGAGTATCTCCAAAAACCGCCAATCTTGTTACCGCCTGTGGAAGGAAGACCCCTGATAATGTACCTAACTGTGTTAGAAGATTCAATGGGGTGTGTACTGGGGCAACATGACGAATCCGGCCGAAAGGAGCATGCAATCTACTATCTTAGCAAAAAGTTTACCGATTGTGAAACAAGATACTCACTACTCGAAAAAACTTGTTGTGCCTTAGCATGGGCGGCTCGCCGACTAAGACAGTACATGCTAAATCACACCACTTTCCTAATCTCCAAAATGGATCCTATCAAGTACGTGTTCGAAAAACCTACTCTCTCTGGAAGAATAGCAAGATGGCAAATGATCTTAACAGAATATGACATTCAATACACTTCACAAAAAGCAATCAAAGGAAGTGTGGTAGTTGATCATCTGGCTCATCAAGCAGTGGATGATTATCAAGCATTGAACTTTGACTTCCCAGACGAGGACATTATGCTAGTCAATGACTACAAACAACCAGGACCAGAAGAAGGACCCGAGCCAGGATCCCGGTGGACTATGGTTTTTGACGGAGCTTCTAACGCACTTGGCAATGGCATCGGAGCTGTGATCATTTCTCCTGCAGGAGGTTATACACCATTCACTGCCAGATTATACTTCAACTGCACTAACAATATAGCTGAGTACGAAGCATATATTCTGGGTCTCAAAGCTGCAATCGATCTAAGAATCAAGTTCCTGAAGGTCTACGGAGACTCGGCCTTGGTAATTTACCAAGTCAAAGAGGAATGTGACACGAAGCACCCGAATCTAATTCCTTACAAAGAATAAGTGCTGAGTCTGATTCCTTATTTCGAAGAAATCGCTTTTGAACACATCCCACGCGAGGAAAATCAACTAGCTGATGCCTTGGCTACCATGTCATCCATGTTCAAAGTCAGGTGGGACAATGAGGCGCCGACGATTACCATTTACAGACAAGATGAACCATCCTACTGCAATGAGATCAATGCCGAAGGAACAGGAGAAAAACCATGGTTCCATGAAGTAAGAAGATATCTCGAAACTCAGGAGTACCCTGAAGGGGCGTCCATCAACGACAGAAAGTTTCTAAGGAGGTTTGCCGCCAAATTCTTTCTAAGTAATGGAACCCTATACAAACGCAACCATGACTCGACTTTACTTCGTTGTGTAAACAAGAAGGAAGCAGAACAGATTATGGAAGACATACACGATGGTGCCTTTGGTACTCATTCAAGTGGACATACAATGGCTAAAAAGATCCTCAGAGCAGGTTATTACTGGTCTACCATGGAGACGGACTGTCATCATCATTCCCGAACCTGTCACAAATGTCAGATATATGCAGACAAGGTACATGTACCTCCAGTCCCGTTAAACGTCCTGACAGCTCCTTGGCCTTTTGCAATGTGGGGTATTGATATGATTGGAGAAATCAAGCCCACTGCCTCCAACGGACATCGTTTTATCCTGGTCGCCATTGACTACTTCACAAAATGGGTAGAAGCAGCTTCATTTGCTTCTGTCACCAAGAATGTTGTGGCCCGGTTTATCAAGCACAATCTCATTTGTCGGTATGGCATCCCTGAACGGATCATCACAGACAATGGCACAAATCTAAACAACAGAATGATTACTGAACTCTGCACACAATTCAAGATCAAACATCATAATTCTTCTCCATATCGACCAAAGATGAATGGCGCAGTGGAAGCTGCTAATAAAAACATCAAGAAAATCATACAAAAGATGACAGTAACCTACAAAGACTGGCATGAGATGTTACCTTTTGCTCTTCATGGTTATCGCACATCTGCGCGTACTTTAACAGGGGCAACTCCATTCTCCTTAGTCTATGGTATGGAGGCAGTTCTTCCAATTGAAATTCAGATTCCTTCCCTAAGGATTATGAAAGAAGCCGATCTAGACGAAAACGATTGGATTCAGACCCGGTTGGACCAGATAAACTTGATTGATGAGAAGAGGCTCGCAGCTATTTGTCATGGTCAGTTGTACCAAAAGCGTATGATCAAAGCCTTCAACAAAAAAGTCAAAAGTCAAGCATACCAAACTGGTGGCTTGGTTGTCAAACGCATCATCTTACCACAAGGTGATCCCAGAGGCAAGTGGACTCCCACTTATGAGGGACCATTTGTAATCATGAAAATATTCTCCGGCGGTGCCATGTTGCTTACCACCATGGATGGCGAGGATTTCCCACACCCTGTAAATGCGGACATAGTCAAAAAATACTTCGCTTGAAAAGAAAAGCTCGCTAAGTTGAAAACTTGAAAGGGCAACTTAGGCAAAAAATGAGCGTCTCGGTGGATTGAAAACCCGAAAGGGCGGTCCAGGCAAAAATTAGAGACTAAATAATACTATCCCGGTAGGCTGAAAACCTGAAAAGGCAGCCTAGGCAAAAGTTAGGGAATAAAGCGTACAACTATGTTCAGTTCAGCTGCCTACTCACCATCAAGATTCAACATATCAAAGACGCCGATCAGTCCAATCACTTTCTTTCAACAAGCGAGGGATGAGATGCTCGAAGACAGATTGGCAATAGCAGAATTGAAACTTGACTGGATTGTTTTCACATAGCTATTTATCTTTATAAATATTTTCCAAAGCTTTATGACAATTTCCTACTACTAGGATTTTTGTTTCCTTGAACTAACCAGCCTATCATGGCTCTTTTTCAAAAATCAATGCAGCTTAGGCTCAAAATCAACGTTTTCACTTTTTCTGTTTTGAATACGTAAACGCCCCAATGATAATTTTGAATGAACATGTGCATTTGAATATGATTGATGTTTACCAGGAAAAACAGGAATAGCATTCAAGTAATGTCCCAATCATTTTGACATTATCCCGAAATCAGCATCAGAAGAAAATCCCCAAGAGAAATGCATTTCTCAGCAAATTCCTCGATAAGATTTTTCTCTCCAAACGAAGTGATTCGAGAAATCTTATCCCCCAGCAAGGCTGTTCCAGATTACTATCTCCATAAGGTGTGGTCTCCACACCAGGACTTGGTCAAATAGTGCATAGGAGGATTATGCATCTTCCTCATTCCCACTCAAAAGATCATCAACAATCACAATACCTTCATCTCCAGATGACTGACTAGCTGGGATTTATTTTCCCAATCATACATCATACATCATACATCATACATCATACATCATACATCATATATCATACATCATACATCATATATCATACGTCATACGCATATTCATACACAGCATATAATATTTCATGACAAACGCATACATAACATGCATATTTCTCCTTTAGTTAGAGAATCTCATGCATTACATACATCATGCCATTGCATATCACTAACTTGATTTTTCAGGCAGATGGATGTCTTCAACAAAGATGTTCTCAATCACATACAGTGTTCCCCTTGAACTCTATTCAAATAAGCAGTCCTCTCAGATATAATCAAGCCAAGGATTCGTTCTGAAGAGATCTCTCCTTTCCAAATCACTTATCAACTCAAAAAACAAGTAACACAGATCAAAGTCGATACCTCAGACGGTTCCAGAACGATCTACCATCAAAGATCTAAAGCTGATACCTCAGACGGTTCCAGAACGATCTACCATCAAAGATCTAAAGCTGATACCTCAGACGGTTCCAGAACGATCTACCATCAAAGATCTAAAGCTGATACCTCAGACGGTTCCAGAACGATCTACCATCGAAGATCTAAAGCTGATACCTCAGACGGTTCCAGAACGATCTACCATCAAAGATCTAAAGCTGATACCTCAGACGGTTCCAGAACGATCTACCATCGAAGATCTAAAGCTGATACCTCAGACGGTTCCAGAACGATCTACCATCGAAGGTCTAAAGCTGATACCTCAGACGGTTCCACAACGATCAACTTTCAAAATCTAAAGCGGAAAAACTTTGGACAGTTCCGTAACGATCATCCTCCTAGACTTAAAACGGTAACCTTGGACGGTTCCGAAACGGTCGACGCAGAGGTTCTCAAATCCTTCATCAATATATAATCAATGGATTCATTCTGGTGAACAAACCATCAACACAATTGCCAGATGGCATCTGAAAGCCCATCTCAGGTAATGTTTCAATCTTCCAACCACATTTCTCAGACAACATTCAAAGACAAATTCCAACATCACTCCCGATGGAGGTAAGTGCAAATTTTCAGGGCAACTAAAATATTCAATCATCTTCCACCTTCAGATTTCAAACAATCTCTTCAGGTTTAAGAAGATTGAATAAGGGCAACTGTTATACCCCAAAATTTGCCCGCATCTTTTTTCAAGAAAACTTCAATCTAAAAATTAAGAGTTTCATATAATCTTGGATTTTCACATCCTGATTTATGAATACTCGATTTTTAGAATTTTTTCTTATACAGTATTTTGGCTTGCTGTTGAATTTATTCTTACGCAAACGCCAAGTACTGTTTATTGCTTCACACACGCTATTTATTTGATATTTATTTACAGATAAATAGTACTGACGCAATTGGTACAGAACTAAATCTTTTGCAGGCGCAGAGTCGAGGATTCAAACTGTACTGGTAAACAAGTAAATTATTACTAATTTTTGTTTCCCACTAACTTTTGTACTATATTCCATTATTTTCAAAATCTCTTCTCTTTTTCAAAAATCAAATCTTAACTTTATTCTATACATCTCTTTTTTCCCAACACTATCATACACTTTCTTTCAAATCTTACTTCCACTCAAATTTTCCTTTTGTACGGAATCACTTCATTCCCCAACGTCTCTATCCTTCTTTTCATTCTATAAATACCTCTCATTTTCTCCATAAAATCTCACATCAAATTCTAAATCATCACTCAAATTTCTACTTCATATCCATTCTTTCTTCTTCCCCGACAAAATGGCGAAGCAGTGGGAAACGTGTTTTCTTATGGTCATCACCGTTGTGGTGGTAATCATGTCTTTCTTCTGTCTGCATAGTCCTGAAAAATGTGGACCTGCGATGGTTACACTCCCGATCATCTATTTTCTGTTGGTCATAGCATGGGTTATTAATCGTCATTCTTAAAGTTTGCCGTATCTCTTATTTTCTTAAATGTACCGTTTACTCGTCGTACTGTTCATTATAGTATGTAATGTTTGTACTGTCAGTATTAAATGTTGTACTATTTGTCATATTGTTGCTTAATTATTCAGATAATATTTTGTGTGTTTTCTGCCAGTCAAATATTTATGTTTCTGTGCATTAAATGTTTTTCAGGGTTATTATCGGTAATTTTGCTCGCGTACAGTAAATATTAATTATTTATTATGTCTGTGTTTTTTAACAAGTCATGTAAATAAACTTTCATCTTTCACATAAAACAAAAACAACAAAAAGAGAATTAACTTTGACTCTTGATTTTTCACTCTAACCATTAATGCCTGAACAGTCAGTTGACAGTCAAACTGCTGACAGTACAATTCTCCGTGTTTTGTACCATCAATCACATCAAACTTTTGCATTTCAAAATTACAAGATTTTTGTCCTAGAAGTCTTCTGAATATCACATGATTAGCAGAGACTCAGCACTGCACAAAAATCAGGTACGCTTAACTGTCTCCTACACAAACAGTCCCTGATTAGGGTTTATTGTTTTTTCAGGAGAAACAAGTTTTTGAGACCTCAAATGGATTTCATGGACCTCCATATATCTCAAAGTACCATCATACAAATTTTCAAACTTCAATTCACTCAGACGCACCGTCAGCAGCTCAAATAGTCAACAGACGACCCGTTTGACCAAAAAAGTCAACAGACAGTCAAAAATGAAATTTTTTGTCAAAATCCATAATTTGTCAAAGGATTCATCATTTGATCATTGGATGATCATAATTCATCAAGGAAAGATCAAAAATCAACAAAATCCTAAGATTCAAAATTAGGGTTTTCTCCTAAAAAGTTAACTGAACTTTGATTGGTCATAACTCTCTCATCCTTCATCCAAAAAATTCAAACCAAAGCTCATCTTGAAGGAAATTCAATTATCTTTCAAATACAATTGGTCCCATGGTCATTATGTTCCCCATTTGAAAAATATGAACCAAGACATTACAGGTCATTTTCAAAGTCAACAAAAAGACACTTTTTTCAAAAGGATACACAAGGAGCATCAAAAATCATTTTGACATGAGACCAAAGACATTGTTTAGAGGACTCTTTTAGGTTTCCAAAAAGTGCAAGATCTCCTTCATATGACAAAAATTGAGGGATTTACACCTTGTTGAAGTTGGCTAAATTTTGGGAAAATGCATAAAACCAACATTGCTCAAAAATGTATTTTTTCCAAATGGGGCCAAGTTTTCATAGTTCAAAGATGTTTACCATGATATAATGGGCCTCCCACGACCAAGACAAAGCCCACACCATTTTTATTCATTTTTGGTTTAATTTTATCCTATTTTAAGATTAAATTGAAAATGGAAAATGGAAGGATAATGGATGGCTTAAATCTTAAGCATGACTCACCAAAGAATCTTTAATTTTCTGCAGAAAATTGAAGTACAAGGCAAGAGAAGTGAAGGAGAGCAAGACTTGGTCAAATATTCAAAGATTTTTAATATTTAAAAATCAAAGTTTCAACCAAGCAATGAATGCTTCTTGGCTTAGTTTCTAAGCACTTCTTGGCTTATAAATGAAGCTGCATACTTCAACAACAAGACACACACGAAATCATAGCCAAAGCATAGCATAGAAACCTCAAAATTCTCACAAAATATCAAACACTTTGTAATTTTCGTTTTGCTACTTGTAGCTTACTTCAATAAAAAATAATCATTCAAATCATCCTTTGGAGTCATATAGAGTAAGATTGATGCACTAAACAAGTCCCATGATGCTTTAAATACGTGTACCATCATCTTCATATTCATAACTTCATCACTTTCGTTTTCCAAGTTTCCACGTATAATAACTTAATCTAATCTTTGATTTGAGTTCCTAACATCATTTAGAGTGGATCCAATGTAGTTCATGCGAGGATTCACTCCTCTAACTCCTTCCACCATTATTGGTTGTTTAAGCTTGAGAAGCTTCGAGTTGCACCTTCCATGGACTTTTAGCAAAAACTAATGCCACTAATGAACTCAGGGGGTCCTAATTAGGCTATCTGGGTTATTTGCAACAATTTATTTCCTTGTTTTTGCAGGTTTTAAAAAGCATAAAAAAAAAAGAAGCAAAATCCGCAGGTGATTCGGCTGCTAAATCCGCAGCAAAATCCGTAGGAAAAAGGAAGAAGAAGATGAATAGTGTAGTTGAATGTTTGACTGCACGCGTGGCCGGATCTCGCTTCCCCATTGGCCAGTTTTGGCGCGTGTGGACCCCATCAGAAGTTTGAATTCCTTTTGAATTCAGTGCATGCAGTCTTATCATTATGCCATGCACTCTTTAATCTGAGCCACTAGATGCAGTCAATCTTCAATCCAACGCACCAAAACACTCATCCTCACCATGGACTCTATTTAATTTCCACATCTGATTACTATCTTTTTATTTTCTATTTTATTTTAATTTCTTTGTTAAAATTAATTAAAAATAGTTTCAAAAATCCAAAAAATACACAAAAAATATTTTTAAGTTGATAAAATAATATTTTATTTTCTGAAATAAAAATATTTTATTTTTCTTCATAATTTCAATATTTTGTATAATTAATTAGTATATATTTATATATTTGCTTTTTAATTATTTTCAACCAATCAAAAATCATAAAAAAATTGTTCTTTATATTAAATATTGTTTATATATTATAAACTAATTTTGTACATATTTAGAATAATTTTCTCTTTAAGTTTTAATTATTTGTATAATTATTTGTATAATTATGTATTAATTAACTTAATAAATTTCAAATCAACTTCAAAAATTCCAAAAAAAATAGTTTTGTTTTAAAATTAATTAACAAGCATTTTGAACATATTTTGAACTTAATTTTTAGGTTTGAAATTTATTTTCATCTTTTTTCCTCATTTTAATTTAATTAATCATGCATTAATTATAATTAAAAACAATCATAAAAAACCAAAAACACTTCTTTATTTTTCTTGCAATTTAAATTCCTAGATAAATGTATAGGTTGTCAAATTCATGTAAATAGCGTAGTTTACATTTCCTGCACAATCGATGTAATAGCGTAGATTTACTTTCCGCATTTTACATTTCCGCATTTTAAATTCCAGCACATATAAACTGCGTACATGCCAAAGATAAAATTGAACCGTTAGATCACTAACTTCAAAGATAAAATATCTGAATCCAAACACAATCACACTTGCACCTCTTAGGGTAATCCCTTTCTCATTCTTTTCAAAATCAAAATCAAATTCTATTATTTCAAACGCAAAATCGAACTTTTGTTTATATCCGGTGAAAGGATATATTTTTAAAGGAAATAGGATAAAGACCTTATAACTCAGGGTAGACCTCCTAATTTGCTTGCTCAAATCAAAACAAACAAATCTCTCATATATCATCGTTTTTCAAAATAAAACTTTCAAAAAGACAATACTTTGTATATATCCAAACAAGGATCATTACGAAGTTAACGTTCTTTTTTCAAAAACATCTTTTGAAAGATAAAAACACTTTGTATACATCCGCACAAGGATCATTACAAATTCAATTTACAAAGGTATTTCAAACCACATACGAGCATTTCAGAGCAATTGAAAACAAGTGAGCTAAGCAAATTAAAGAGCCCATGGATAACCATGGATACAAAGGGTGCTAACACCTTCCCTTTGTATAACCTACCCCCTTACCCAGAATTTCTTAAAGGTCTTTTTTTGTTTCTTTTATAAACCTTTCCTTAATTTGATAAAATAAAAGGTCGGTGGCGACTCTCTGATTTTCAAACACAAAAGCAGAAACAAAAAGAGTCAGTTCGCGTATCTCTCCGCGAGAGGTATGGCCAAAAAACCGAGCGCGCGACACATCTCATAAGAGATGTTGTCACAGAACATGTCTCAACATTCCATAGGACATCTTACTGTTGTACCTGTTTTGTACTTGTTTATATTTGCAAGTTCTATACATCCTATTACATGTTGCTGCTACTATATTTAAGACAAACATAAATGCCAATCACATATGATGTTTTTCATTTATTTGGATTGGCCTCAATGTCACTTTTTGTCAGCATGATGCTTAGGAGTTTCTCAGCCTGAACCCAAAAGAACAATTGGTGGGATTAAATATCATGTCATTAATGTAGACCTTCAAGTTTCTCCTTATCTGGTGGGTGAAAATAGCATCCATGAGCCACTAGTAGGTGGAGCCAGCATTCTTAAGGTCGAAGGGCATGACATTGTAGCAGTAGTTGCCATGATTCAACAAAAATATTGTTTTGGTAGCGTTTAGGGGGTCTATCAGAATATGGTTATGCATTGAGTATGGATCCATGAAGCTCAACCGGCGGTATCCTAATGACCCATCGATAAGGCGATCGATGTCTAGAAATGGGTATGGATCTTTAGGACATGCAACATTTAGATCGGTGAAGGCCACACACATGCGCCATCTATTATTTGATTTCTGTACTATAACCATGTTGGTTATCCAGGTAGGATACTTTATTTCTATGATGAACTCGATGTCGGATAGTTTCCCAACTTTTCGTCAATGGAAACCTTTTTCTCCTTGCCATCTTTTTGCTTCCTTTGTGCCACTAGTTTGGCGAAAGGGTGGATGACGAGGCGATGGTTCGCCACTTTCGTGTCTATCACAAGAATATCAGAGAGAGCCCAAGAGAACAAGTTGATATTCTTAGTGATTTGATCTCCTAGCTCACATTCTTCATCCTTATAAAGTAAAGTGTCTATTTTTGTAATCTGATGGGAGAAATGGCCTATTTAGACTTCCTTCAAGTCCTCTTTAGGCGTGAGCCTTTCCGTCTCCGTGCCCAAATTAAGGTCCCAACACTCAAGTTAAGTATTTGGAACTTCAAAAAGGAGGGGCACCTACAAGGGTGAACTCTTCCCCCTCTGTACCAACTTGCTCTCTATGCAATGGATATTTTAGGACTTGATACAGTATGGAAATGACCGCCCCTAGCGGATTGTTGGTGGGTCGCCCAAGAATGATGTTATATAGTGACAAGGCGTCCATAATAATGTAGTTGACATCTGTCATACCCCAAAATTTGCCCATCATATTTACTCATATTTCAGTCCATCTGACTTTCAAATGCTCAAAGATATACAAGAAGGAAGCATGCAGTCTCCATCCTAAACAACAACCCTCAAACTAGGGTTTTGATCTTCTCAAAGTAAAATCAGTTTCTGATACCTCAAGTGGATCCCATGGTCTCTCATATGCCTCAGAGAATCCTCACATCAAGTTTCAAGCTCTGATTCGTAAGACTGCTCAGTCTACAGTTCAAATGACCAACAGTCGACTAGTTTAACCTAAAAGTCAACTATGGTCAAAGTGCAGTCAAGTTTCCTGATTTTTGGTCAACATCCTCATTTTGAAGTATCATTCATCATTTGATCAAGTATTGATCATGATTCATCAAGGAAAGCTCCAAAATCACCAAATGTCCAAGTTACTAATTTAGGGTTTTGAACTAAAAGTCAACCCAACTTTGACTGATCATATCTCTCTCATACTTTATCAGAAATTCATCAACCAAAGCTCATTATCAAGGAAATTCAATTCTCTACAACTTTGATGTTGGGCTCAAGGTCAAGAAATGCTTCCGCATAAGAGATATGAGCCAAAACATTACAGGTCCTTCTAGGAGCTCGCAAAAAGCTGTTTTTTGTCAGGAGCCATATCTTCAAGATAAAATTCTCAATTCCAAAAAAGGTTCCAAAGTGGCTTATAGAGTACATCTTGGGCTTTCCAAAAAGTCCTAGAACACTTCCATACAATAAAAATTAAGAGAGTTATGACTTATTAAAGTTGGGCAAAATTGAGAAAATACATGAAGTGCAAAGTGGATAATTTTGATCTTTTGAGCTCATGGGCCTAAGTTTTGGTTTTGAAACTTAATCCTAAACCTACCCACGACCCAAAGGCCCCTATATTCATTTTTATTGTTTTTATTTATTTTTAATTTTGAATTTAATCACTTAAATTTGAATTAAAATTGAATGAAATAATGAAAATAATCAAAGATTTGATTGAGATTATATTTCTATCAAATATTGAGGAATATATTCACATAAAACCAAGAGAATTTCGTGGAGAGAGAAAGAGATATGATTTGAACCAAAATAGAATGTTTTCATGCAAATTTCCAAGTCAAATTTGTTTCAATCAATCTTTTGATTCTTTCCCAAGTTTCCAACCCTAAAATCTTCATTATATATACCCTAATCATTCTGCAAAAGGAGAGGAAGAAAAAAGGAGAGAGGGGGCAGCCTCAAAAAGCAACTCCAAACCTTCAAAAAATTCCAAGAACTAGGGCATATTGTTTGATTTCGTTTCAACAAATTCCAAAGCCTATAGATCGTTCCATTCAGTTCCTGAGGCTTCAAAGGGTAAGAACGAGTCAAGAGACTCCCATGGTAACACTCAAAACGAATACACCATGTACATCACGCATTATGCATTCTTGATTTTTATATGTTATGTTTTAACGTGTTTAAACTACATCTAATGGTTTGTTTAAGTTCTTAGAACATTTGGGAAGACATCTGGATCGTTATAATGGAGTTTTGATGCAAGGACACAAAACCACCATGGCTAGGGCATGGACTCTTCATGTTTCGGTTCCATTGATACAGGGTGCCATTAATCAAAATAAGCATACCATCGAGACCGCCTGAACTTGATTATAGGATCTGGGTTTCTTTTACTCACGAATTGCTCGTGTTCTGCATTTTTTTATATGTTTGTAGGTCTGCTACGATGATATTCGTAGCTAAATCGCAGCCGTAATGGAAGCAAATTCGTAGCAAAAAAAGGGGAAGAAGATGAACATGGCGCTGAATCTTTGACCGCATGCGTGGATCGTTTTCATTATCCGGTCCACCAATTCGTTCTTTCTCTCTTCTTTTAATTCGCTAGTCAGCGCCTCCCCGGGCCCACTTTGACTGCCCTTTTGAATTGACCCCCTAAACGCCTGTTTTCTTATTAATTGTTTGTTGATTGTTTTGATTTCAACGTGACAATACCGCTCAGTTGGCAATGCAGAGGCGCCTGTAACCATAAGGGACAGGGATCGATTCCCAACCTCTTCAATTCTTTTTTTCAATTCTTTTCTTTCAGATTCCATGGAGCTTCTTCGCGAGGACCTACGATGCACCCCCATACGGCAACGGCTAGATCTTTCTGTGATATTAATCCCAGGGCCATGAAACGCACCTCCACGGTACACCTCCAGCAAAGACCACACCTGATCAGAAGCTAAGTTTTTTCTAATTTTTTTTATTATTATTTTTTAAATTACATAAGTGTTTTTGTTTATTACTTTTTTCCTTGTTTTCTTTTATTCTAATTCTTTTCTTATTTATTTATTTATTCTTACTTATTTAATAAATTAGTTTTTATAATAATTTTATACTTATCTATTTTTTTATCGAAAACTCGATTTTTCCACAAATTTATCAATAATTGTTTTTTAAACAATAAAAATTATTATTTTTGTATATACTTTTAATTAATTAATTGAAAATTAATAATTATTTTTTAGGTTTGTTAACCTCGATTAATTTATAAACCCTAATAGCCTTAGGTTTACTGGTAGGTGTTGCCCATTAACCTTAGTCTAGGTTTTTACCTATTTCTTCTATCAACTTTGATTAATTTTTGTCCCATTTGGGGTTTGTCTTTTGCCATGTTTTTTTGTCTGCCCAAATTATTACCATTTTAATTTTTGATCTGTCACGTTATAATTGTTGAGGTCTTTAATGCACTAACATTTTTCTTCTTTGTGTCCAATTTTCAGGGTTATCCAAGATCCTTCAGCCACGTGTCATACCGGGCCAAAAAGCTAAGTTTTCTAAATTTTTATTTTTGCCTTTTGGATTAAAATAGGGTTTGCATCAATAGTCAATGAATCTGTAATACACTAACCCTTATTTACTTTCCTTTTAATTTTCAGAATTGATCAAGGGTTCGAGGAAGATCAAGGCATTCAAAAATTTTGATTGATTATTGTTCCCTCTTATTTTCTGCCTTTATTTTTCTGTTACCCTATAAGGGTTTTATTGTAATAGATTAGGTTTATTTTTCGCCTTTTAATTTCCCCCATCCCCGCAGGTGTTTATTGTAATAGCATAGGGTTTTAACTGTTTTATTTTCTGCCATGGTTAGTAATTTAGGGAGTGCAAGCTTGTAATTAATCTAGAATCACCTAATTACAAGATAATATAATCGAATTGAATCACGTGATTGTGCACCCACACACCTTTAGGGTAATTCCTCTTGTTGCCTTGTTGCCTTTGTTGCCTATTGTCTTATGATTCTGCTGCCTCTAATTATACTAAATAATAGTCAAGTCCCTCGATTCCGAGGATACCTAAAGCAAGGTTGCCTAAAGAGATTGAAAATTGTCTAGTCCCTCGAAGTTTCCTCGATAAAAGACGATTGTCCCAATTGCTAAGGTATCCTCGCATGATGCCTAAAAATATTAAATGACTATTATATCCTTTCCTTAGACTACCTGCCCTCTTTATGGCAAGGGACAGTCTTATGGCGAACGATATCTCGATGACCCTTAACATCCAATTGAAAGACTTCCTGCCCTCTCATGGTATGGATACACCCTTTCACCCTGAAAAGCTAAAAGAACATTTTTTATAACTTAAGGGTAATTGCTTTTTAATTGCTTGCTCTTCTTCAAATTCAAATTCAAAACTCTTTTCCCGCTCTTTTTTCAAATCAAATTAAAAAAGACTACGCTTATTTACAAGCTAAAGTTCTTCTTCAAAGTTTTTACTATTCACACACGACACTTCAAACAATTTTGAAAACAAAGTGAGCTAAGCAATTAAGAGCCCATGGAAAACCATGGATGCAAAGGGTGCCTTACACCTTCCCTTTGTATAACTTACCCCCGAACTCAAAGTCTTTTAAAAAGGTTTTTTTTTCTGTTCTTTTAGCCTTTCTTTAAATTGGATAAAATAAAAGTCGGTGGCGACTCTTGCTTACCGCAACATCTTAAAAAGTCAGTTCACCGTATTACAACATCAATCGCCTTGATTTTTGTACCCTCACCACATGTGGTCTCTAGGGTCACATGGCCAATTACGTGTACCTCTTTGCCTAACAATCCTGTTAACGAGTCATTGATCACTTTGATGCCATTTAGGTTGAGCTACAGTTTTTGGAAGGCGTCCCAGAATAAGACATTAGTGAAGCTACTAGGATTTATCAATACTCGCTTGATATCTCAATTGCCATGTTGCATAGTGATGACTAGGGGGTCATTATCGTGAGGATTGACTCTGAGGGCGTCCTCCTCGAAAAAAGGTAATGTTAACCCTAAATTTCCCTCGTGTGCTTTTGGGGAAATTGGGAGATATCACATTTGCTGCAAGCATCTATCTTTCGTATTTCCTTAGGGAGGAGTTGAAGCTATCTCCACCAGCAAGACATCTGACAACGATTTTTTTATTGGAACATATAGTTTTGTTGGCCATCTTTAGAGGGAAGATGGAAGGAGTTAGAATGAAAGAGGTGTGGCCTAGGTTACTTTTACCGGGGCCCCGTGGATGCCATTGTAATAGCAAAAAAGTGCATGTGTGCCAGTTACCCCGAACTCAGAGGCCTTAGTAGGTGTATAATGTTATATGGTGGTTAGGGTTTGGCCACGACGACTAGGAGCCTTGTACAGTGGGTGATTTGTGGTGGTTTAAAGGATATGCTCACGTGAGGTGGGAGGCTTTATATGTGAGTGGGGAGCTTAGGTATAAGCGTATGTAAGGTGTGATTTGTATGAGTTAAGATTTTTCCCTTTCTTTTGTTGGGGGGTATTTATAGAGGTTTTCGACCTAAGGTTTCCTTGGAAAAGGTCACCACCCACCTAGTCAATGGTGGGCCGTTAAATCTCTATTTCCAAGAGGACGTGAATCATTTACTGACCATGAATTCTCATTTCTCAATAAACGTCTTATCTTACATTTCCTGTGACCGGATGATAGGGAAGTGTCTGGGGTAAGGTGGTACCTACCTGAGGGCGAAATATTAACGTCGCCTCTCATAGGAGCGACTTATGGTCATCACCCTATATAGGTCCTTTACAAATATAACACTACGTGTTACAAGAATTATCAGGAAAAATCTATAGCCGAGGTGTATAAATATGATGTTGTGATATCAATGCCAAGAATAAGAATAAAGTATAATAGGTTTTTTTTTCTTGGCAAGAAATCCACAAGGGTAGGAAAGAAGGAAGCAAGAAGAACACAATGAAATTGGTTATAAACTGTTATTCTTTACTTTCTCTTTGAAACAAGATTACAAGTGTTACAGAGTAACAAATAATCTCTCTCACCCTAATTAGGTTGCAGTATGCAATGATGAGATACTAATATGCTATTTATAAGAAAACTAACACACTAAATTAATAGGCCTTTTCACACAAACCCAACACAAACTAACTTAAGAAACAAGCTAACTTTAACATTTGGGCTTAACAAACAGGCCGAATTCGACATGCTAACAATCTTGGCATACTTCGACTTCAACTAAAGCATGTGAACAGACTTCGACGACATGCTAAGATCCTGCCGAATTGTCGAATCAAGAAGCTAACATTCGACCATACTACAGTTCGATCCAATATCTCACATATGAATTCAAATGACTTGTTGAAGGGGAAAATGTCGGACGTTAGTATTAGGAGTATAGCATGGGACATCATAAATGGATTCATGGAAAGCTTCAATATTAATTTAGGGAATGTTTCTATCTTGCAAGTCGAGCTGCCTATTATCATTGTTATTCAGCAAGCTCAACTTTGACAATAAAACAATATTTGAATAAAGATTGATTTATAATGTACAATTAAAAGATATGAATAAAAAATCAAATTCTTTGTGATCTTCAAAATATTTGGTCTAATTACATATATTTGAATATTAATTTAACATATTCCTATATATTTAGAGAAGGAAATACAATTCAATGAATCACATTCATAAATTATTTGGATTTTTTGTCAAAAAAAGTAAACTTATTTGGATTTATGTGATAGGATACTCTCTTATCTTTCATTACAGAGGACTTTTACAAAGACCATTTTAAACAACCTTACTATAGAGTTTATTCGTTTCTTTTATTTCAATCTTTCTTTTTCAACTTTTAATTTTTTTTTGTCATTTTCCTTTTCGCTTCCCTTTTTTGGGTGAAGCTTATATTCACTCAATTTTATTATTTTTTTTATATCTAATAGGGTAGTATTTATAAATTAATTTAATTGGAAAAAAGAACCGTTTTTTTACATGTAACACATGATAATGAAAAATAGACTATTTAATGGACGAGAATACCGGTAACCAACTAAACTTATGGACACCGGATTATTCACTTTTATTAAAAAAAAATTAGAAGTTAGTGTAAAAGATAAAGTAAAATAAGTTTTTTTTTATTGTTGATTTTATGCCAACAACTTTTTGCAAATGGTAATAAACACAATTTTTATAATGTCCCATATCTCTTAAAAAGTTAATAGTATTATAATTCATTTATATACATGTGGATGAATTTAATTCAATTTATTAGTTTATTTTATATGTGGTGGATGAATTAAATGAATTTGTTTAGATGAATTGGATTGATTTTATCTTAAATTGTCACCTCTAATTTATGAGTATGTCAAAATTGGGGATGCCAATTAATTTTGTTTTAGCTTAAAACCCCTTCTCTACGTAGTTAAAGTCATAAAAAAAAATCTAATTTGAAATTGAAAACTTTGTTTCAAGTTTTAGAAGTCTTTAAAAATAGTCTTAAACAAATCTTAGTATGTTTGACAAACAATTTTCTATACACACTACGTGTGTGTGACAAATAATTTATTCACAAAGGTAATGTGAGTTGATTTTTTGAAAAAGAAAGAATTGTTAATTGGGTTGAGTCAAAATAAAAAGATTTTTTATGTATATTTATTTTGACCATTTATGCATGTTTATCAACTACAGAATCATTTTAGCATAAAATAATAATTGAGTCAAAAAGCTTCAATTAAAATATTGCATGAGTACACATTTTAGCATTTTGCAGCCGTCGAATAGCATACGTACATTATAAAAAATTATTATTTTAAAAATGTTTCTCATAATTCACTAGAGTATTTTCTTCTTCCATAAGTTATATCAATATGCATGTCTTTTTCCTCAAGCAAAATACATGCCCTCTAGACCAAGTCATAAAATTTATGATTGATGCGATGCAGTCATGAAATTTCAAATGTCGTTTAATAAAAAAATTATAGATATTTGATAAATTAAGACGTAGTTTCAATCATGTATAAATTAAGTCGTTCTTTTTAAAAAAAAAAAATTATATTTATTTTATAATTTAAAATCTAGACAAACAACTGGATTAAACCACCACAAATTTAAATATTAAAAAAATTCTTAGCTTTTAACCATCCAAACAATAATTTTAACTTAAGTCCAAACAATTGATTATTATTATTTTTTTAAAATACTTTAACTACAAATCAACTAAATCACATGTAAACGCACTTTTTAGTATCTTTATTAAATAAGAATCGACACGACACTTAAATAAGAATCGACACGACACTACTACGGAAAACTTAATTAATAACGGTTGATAAAGATATATTATAATACAGGTTCAGACAATATTATGTAGAGTATCGTTGAATACGTGATACTTACCATTACGGTCCAGTAGTCGTTGTAATAAATTGGAAAGCACGCTCCCTATCACAACGGTTTTCCAAAAGACCGTTGTGATAAATTTAATGGTCCTAAGTTCGATGTTGCGCCGTTTTGATATTTATTTTTTCTGAACAGCGCACGAGATATTATAACGGTTATAACTATAACCGTTAAATTTTTCGCATAATTAACAAATATTATCCTGCTTTTTAATTAATCCCATTTTTAACGTGTATTATTGTTCATCATATCACAGCAGAAAATAAAATCACATTTGTGATAAAGTTATCTGAATAACATTAATTGTATCATTATTCAAAATATCACATAATTGTATCATATTCAATTGTACCATAACAAATATCCTACAATTTATCATAACAAACAATCGACAGTTTACACATTACATAACATCACATAATTATAACTTGATGTTTTTGTGTCTTGTCTCTTGGTGTCATGACTTTAAAGACCTATAATTTCAAATAATTATACGTGTTAGTAAAAATACTTGGAAACTATAACATACAATATATTATGAATAAAGAATAAACTACGTACTTGTTAATTTTCCCAAATGCCTTCTTCATGATCGATTCGAATAGCATGGACAACATCACCATCAACTTCATCATATGAAGTAGGAACTTGTGTTGTGTAAGAAGGTTTGGACGGAATATCATTCAAGACTTTCATCACTAAGAGGAATGTGTTTTCCTTGGAGAACGATTGATCATTTCCCCGATATGTATGATGAGTCGGTAACTAGAAAATTTGTTTTGCTTGAGAAGCCATGATGAATGGTTCGGTCATAAAAGATGTCTTGCCAAGGTCGACCCGGGTGAATCCTAAGTTATCAATATGTACACCGTTATTATTATTGAGAACCCACATACATTTAAATAAAGTCACTTTAAAAATAACATAATCAATCTCCCAAATCTCATCAATGACACCATAAAACACGGTAGTTGCCAATACATGATTCTTATCTTTCGAACTAGAGAAATACATCGATTCGGCTCCAACCATAACCCCATTATTTTACATTGTACTACGATCATCTTTTGATTTTGCATAAAAGATATAATGACCAATGTCGTGTGCAGTCCAAGTAATGACTCAAAATACAATTTAAATAAATGTATTTTCATATTTATTTTCAAATACAATTTAATTTTCAGATTATAGTATCTATGTCAATTTAAATGAATGTATTTTAAGTGAGGGTTAGTGAAACAAACAACCAACATAGAGTATAATAAACTCAAACAACATCATACAACAGAACAGGATATTATAAATTTGTGAGCAATGAAAAAGATATATTATAAATTTCCAAGACACACCTTTTATTGAAACTAATCGTGGAACAGGAATCAATTCTAAAGTTCATCTAGTTTGTGAAGCAATGAAAAAGAAATATAAGGAGGAATAAGCTTAGACAACAACTTCATACTTCTTATATTTCTTCTCATTGTCCTACAATAACCATGAAAGTTATCAACATGTGAAAATGTAAACTTATTTGTCAACAGAGTATGAAAAATATCTTGTTTGTGAATTTATGAAGAAGAAGAAATACAAGGTGGATGAAGTTTCCATCATAGCTTCATGCTTCTTGTACTTTTTACATAGTCAAAGTATGGTCTTTGTTAAGGTAGTGAAGACAGATTTGAAAAATGAGAACAATTAATCAACAAAAATAACATGCAACAAACGAGATAATGGGGAACTATCTAACAATAAGATGTAAGAAGAAGAATACCTTAACGTATGAAGCACAAGATTTACAGATAATGGCGAAGAAGAAGAGAAAAAATAGGTGCTAGAGTTTCACTATGAAGGAAACAACGCTACTGTCAATAAGTGAGAGTTAATTCGCTTATATATGGGTAAATTATTTCACAACAGTTATCTACTAACCGCATTGATATGGATTTATTTATTCTAAATATATCACAACGGTGGAACGTACCAGCTGTAATCATATCCCTTTAAGTTTTTTATATAAAAATAAATAAAAAAGAAAAGACGCATCTTAACATTAAAGGAATAATATATATGATAGCGCTGAAGTTCGAACCCATGAAAGCTTTATGGTTTTACCACGGTTGGCTGCTCAACCGTTGTTATATACAATTAATTTTTATTCAAAAAACAAAAATAATATGGTAGTGCCTTATTTTAGAGATGTCACCACGGTGCAGTGAAGAACCGTGAGGACCATGGCGTTGTTGTTTACGCGTTTTGTAGTAGTGCGAACATGTTTTATTAGAAAAATATACTAGACACACCTAGTCATCTTATTATTTTTATCCATACATCTCTTTAAAAAATTACAATCAAATATTAGATAATTAGAGCATTTATCTAAACTACATCTCTTTGATTAAGCCAAAGAATTAAGGTCTAAAATACACATATGAATCCATTATCCTTAAATTTCATTTTCTCTGTTTTTGTTCTCGATTGTAGTAGAATGTATAAATATTTTGTTAAATGTAACAACTAATACTTGTTTATAAAAGGGGTATTGTGTTGATGTTGAGATTGGATCTCAGGTCTGAGTTTCACATTTGAAGTTTTTAGAAGATACTTTATTACTTAGTGAGAAGTGTTTGACAAACATCAGAGTTGTGAAGGAAAACCTAATTCTTTTTTAACTTATTTTGAAATTGAAAATAATTTTTCACAAAAGTCTATTGGTTGGTGTTAATGTGACAAAATCATGGTTGATAGACACAACTCATGCTCTTAATTATAAAGTGGGTCAGAATCTTTTTATCTATTTAAGCCTTCATATAGAAGGTAATCCCCGTCATCTTTCTTTTTTACACTCTATGGAAAATTCAACCAAGTTGAAACTTTCTCAATGGAAAAGTAAAACCCATCAATGGAAGGACGTCTTGTGTTGCTAAAACCTTTCTTGTCTTTGTTACTAGTTTATTTGATTGCATTCTTTAAGACTTCTTCAAGTATTATTTCTTCAGTTGAATCTTTCTTTAAATTAATTCTCTAGAGTGAAGTGAGGTTTCTAGGAAAATTTTCTGGGTAGGAAGAAAGTTTTCTCAATCAGGCAAACTAGGGTCTACAATTTTGAAGGATAATAAAGTTAAATTGGGCATTATTGAGAAATGTTGGTAAAGAATGCTATTGGATAAACAAAGTTACGGTTTAAAATTTTGGGTGCAAAATATGAGATGAGGGGATGATAAAATCTTAAGTTAGGGGAGGAAGGAGGAAGTCGTTAGTGTGGAGGAAGAATTTGCTTAGTGTTGGAAAAAAGGTTGTAATAAATCTTAGTATATGGTTTAATGATAAAGTAAGGAAAATGATTGGAGACGGGGAGAACAAATTGTTTTGGAAGAATATGTGGTTTCCCAGAAGTCCTATTTATGACAGATTTAGTAGACTTGTTGAGTTACATAAAAAAATTATTTATTTGGCCGAGATGAACAGGTTGGGGTGGGATCTCACTACTACAAAACATACCTACGGTAAAGATATATTACCACGACCATTTATTCACTGTAGTAATATCTTATTTTTTACGCGCAATATTATTTTTTAATTTTATGAAGAAACATTTCATCACGGTTGATCAGCCGCTGTGGTAAGACTTTTCCATCCGTTAGGGTATCACTTTTTCGTAGTAGTGTCTTGACCGTAGTGGTTTGAGGTGGCATAATAGTCGTTTTGTGTTGGAGGAAGAGAAGGTTAAAAAACACTGTGCTTTGTAGTTAATCTTGTTTTGTAAATTAATGTTCCTAGTATATAGACGTGGAGTCGTAATCATGACAAAGGTTTTTAAGTCATAGCAAAATGTCGATTACTATCAATTATATCCTAGACAATTATCTCTCGATGCCTAAGGAGATTGCTCAGAATAACCTTGTTCATATTAAAATATCTATTTATGTGAGTACTTATTAATAACAACTTAGCTCCGTGTAGTATTTTATACTACAATACACTGGTCTGCTCAATAGATTGCAGGTGAGAAGAAAATGTTAATCATCTTTTCTTTGAATATAACTTCTTTAGAAATGTATGGTCAACTACAACTAAATGGTTAAAGGTCACATGTGTTCTTCATAATAGCATCTGCAATTATATATTAAGTCTCACTTATTCAATAAAAAAATGAAAAAACATTCACGTGATTGGGTTGGTGTGCACTTGATAGAATTGGAATGAACATGTTGTTTGGAACAAAAATAGGAAGTTACTCATTGCACCTTTGTACATTCTCCCAAGCTTTGTGTGAAATTTCTAAAATGCCCCCTGTTTTTGGAGATGTATCTCCAAACGCACCAAATCTCCATTTTAACCACATGTTAATTCGGAGATGTATCTTCTAAAGGCTTTGTAGGGTGTGTTCGGAGATACATCTTTGAATAAACCTTTTTTTTAAATTTAAAAAACTATTTCACAGATACATCTCCGAACTAGGTGAACATATTTAAAGCTCACGCCAGACTCTCCTTCTTAATTTTTCAGAAACTCAAAACTATCTCTTTTATCTACCTCATTCTACCCATTTCTAGTTCCCCCTTAAGGTATAGTTTTGAAGCAATATTTACTTGTATCTTGCCATTCCCAACTCCACCTAACTAGTGCATTCAACATCAAACCACTTTACATCTTCATCAACATATTTTTGAGTAAGTTTTTCATTTAGCTTATTTTGATGTTTGATTAATGTATTATCTCAAGTAGGTTAGTTTTAAGGCATTAGATAGCATTAGCATTTGAGATAGATTATGTGAGACTCTATTTATAGGACTTGGATGATGCTTGGATGACTATGGCAATTGCAAAAAAAAAATCTGCCATTGAAGCTGACCAAAGCTTTTTCTTTTTGAGATGTATCTCCAAAGTGTTTTAATTTGTTTCAGGTTTTCAGAGATCACATCTCCAAACTCTTTCCTTCCTCGTATACTAATCTCGTTTGTTATGTTTTTTCCAAGGTCTGTGGCTTAACACAATGAAAGTTTGAGACTCAGGCGATCCACCCTAACTGTGTTTGCTTATCGCGAGAGGGCTCGTCAGCATGAGCAGGCTAGAGCCTGAAGGTTGAGAAAAATACAAAAAGGGGTTTGAATTGGGTTTTCAAAAACTTTTTCTTTTAGAGAAACTATTCACCAAATCAAGTGAGATAGACAAGAAGAGAAAGAGAAATGACACTTTCGGTTTATACAAGTTCACCTTAGAAAAGGTTAATCTTGTCCTCCCGCTAAGGTAATTTTTCCTTAGAAAAGGACTTAATCCACTAATCTCGAAAGATTACAAACAACCTAAGAGTCTAAAAAGACACCTCAGCCCTCTCAAGTATTCAGACTAGCAACCTCTGGGAGCTTAATTTATCATACTAAGCTCTGGGAGCTTGCTTTAGACCATAAAGCGATTTCTTAAGTTTAAAAACATGTTGTGGAAACTTGGTACTTTCAAAACTAGGAGGTTGTTGTACATATACTTCTTTAGAAATATATCCATTCACAAACACACTTTTGAAACCCATTTGATATAAGATATTATTATTGTTGAGAGCAAATGAGATTAGAAGACGAATAGATCCTAACATGGCAACTGGAGCAAAGGTTTCATTATAGCCAATACCTCATTGTTGAATGTAACCTTGTGCAACCAATCTTGCTTTGTTTATGATGACTTTGCCTTTATCATTCAATTTGTTTCTGAATACCCACTTGGTTCCAATAACATGAGTTCCTTTGGGCTTAGGTACCAGATCCCAAACATCGTTTCTAGAGAACTGATTTAGCTCTTCTTGCATAGTCAGAATCCATTCATTATCCTAAAGTGCTTCTTCAGAATGTTTGAAAGTGGATCTTGTTCTGACAGGTTCAACTTTATCTTCTAGAATTAAATCTTCATAAATGGTTTACCTCTGCCTTTGCCTTTTCTGAACTGATGGAACTTCAAATACTTCTAATGAATCATCCATTTTATTAGAATCTTTATCTTTAGAATCCTAAGCCTTTTCTCCAGATCCTGCAAGTGTTATTTCTAGATCTTTAAATTTTTCAAACAACTTTGACTTTTTTGAGTCAAGCTTATCATCGAATCTAACATGAATAATTGATTCTTCCACAATACGTGTTTTTGTATTGTATACTCTGTAGCCCTTAGAGCGTTCTGAGTATCTAAACATAATACACTTTTGTGCTTTAGAATCAAACTTGTTCAAATACTCTTTAGTGTTCAGAATAAAACATGTGCATCCAAAAGGATGGAAATAATAAATGTTGGGTTTTCTTCCCTTACACAATTCATAAGGAGTCTTTTCCAAAATATGTCTAATAAAGATTCTATTCTGAATATAACATATTGTATTCAAGGCTTCTACCCATAAGTGCTTAGCTACATTAGTTTTATTGATCATGGTTCTGGCTATTTCTTGCAATGTCATATTCTTCCTTTCTATAACTACATTTTGTTGTGGAGTTTTAGGACATGAGAAATCATGGGATATGCCATTAAAATCAAATAATTCATCGAAATATTTGTTTTCAAATTCACCACCATGATCACTTTTGACTCTAACAATCTTAGAATCAAACTCATTTTGCACTTTAGAATAGAAACTAGTAAATACATAATGTGACTCATCTTTGTGCTTTAAAATTATTACCCATGTCCAACGATTATGGTCATCAACTATGACAAGTCCATAGTTCTTACCATTAATTGATGCAGTTTTAACTTGTCCAAACAAGTTAATGCGTATAAGCTCAAAATGTCCGGAGGTAGAAATAACATTTTTTTATTTAAAAGAAGTTTTAGAAAACTTGCCTTTTTGACATGTTTCCCAAAGAGCATCTGAAGTAAACTTCAACTTAGGTAAGCCTTTGACTAACTCAAGTTTATTCAGCTGAGATATTCTTCTCATGCTAATATGATCCCAAGCATCTATGCCACACCCACTACTCTTAATTTACAAACATTAAGCATTTTACATCTTGATTTTTAAGATCAGAAAGCTTAATTTTATAAATATTGTTTTCCTCTTTTCAGTGAAGAGAACTGTGCCATCTTTCTAACTAACATCCTTACACATTTTTTGATTAAAAATAATGGCATAATCATTATCACTTAATTGACTTATGGATAATAGATTATACATTAATCCTTCAGTGTAAAGTACATTAGAAATAGAAGGAAGAGATCAATTACCAACTGTTCCAGATCATCTGATTCTTCCTTTCTGATTTTCTCCAAAGCCTACGTAATCATCATCTCTAAGTTCCAAGTTTTTGAACACATGCTTTCTTCCTGTCATGTGTTGCGAGCATCCAGAGTCCAGGTACCATGACTGGTGTTTTGAATCCGCTACATAGGATATATGCAACATACAAAATCTTATCTTTTGGTATCCATAATTTTTTGAGTCCTTTTAAATTAGTTTTCCTAGAGTTTCTGACAAAGTTGGGTTTTCGTGTAGCATTAACTTTTTGTATCTGTGCTGATGTATAAAGATAAGAGAAGGGAGACAGGGGTTGGTTCTCTTGAAGTGACTTATGAACATCATCATTAGAATCATAATCGCTTCCTCTCTTTCCATTATGACTTACACCATAGATCATGGAAGCCATCTTGCTTCAATCTATGTTTTTGCTTAAGAATTTCTGAAAGGCCTTATCATATTTATATAAGACAGTTTTAGAAGATGGAGGTGATTTAGAAAGATTTTCTTCAAGTTTTAAACATTTTTTATTCAGAAAAACACTTTTCTTTTCTAAAATAAAATTGTTTCCTTTTTGTTCAGAAACTTCTTTCTTTAGCTTACCATATTCTTCAATTTCATATTCATGAACCTTCTGAAGGTTCTTAAATTTTCGTTGAAGATTCTTATACCTATTCAGAGATACAGATTAACATAATTCTAATTCAACATGAGAAAGTTCAGAGAATATTTGTTTTGAGTCAGACTCAGTTTATGTTATGTATCCTTCTGATGTTCTAGCCATGAATGCTACGTTGGCATGCTCCTCATCAGAATCAGATCCTGAAACTTCATAGTCAGAGTCATCCTATGTTTCCATAAGACTTTTATTCTTGTCATTTATACTTCCTTTTATGAAGTTTTCTTTTCTGGTGCTCTCTTTCTTGAGCTTTGGACACTCATTTTTATAGTGTCCAGGCTGCTTACACCCATATCACGTAACTTATTTACTTGCTCTTCCTCTAGCAGATGTTTCTGGTCGATCTCCTTTGTTTCTGGATCCTCGGAAGTTGGGTTGCCTTTTTTTCCAGAGTTACTTTACTCTTTTAGACAGAAGTGACAATTCATCTTCATCATCAAAAACTTCATCGTCATAATCTTCCACATCTTCAGCTTGGAAGGCTTTGTTCTTTTCTGACTTGGTTCTTTCTGATCTAGAATTTAGAGAAATAGATTTTCCTTTTTTCCGGAGGCTCATCTTCTTCTAACTCTATTTCATGACTTCTGAGAGAGCTAACCAGCTCCTCAAGAGTTACGTTGTTTAGATCCTTAGACAACTTCAACGCAATAACCATTGGTCTCCATCTTTTGGGTAAACTTCCGATGATCTTCTTAGCATGATCAGCAGTAGTGTAACCTTTGTCTTGAACCTTAAGTTCTGCTACCAAAGTTTGAAACCTTGATAACATATTTTCAACCGTTTCTTCTTCTTCTATCTTGAAAGCCTCATATTTCTGGATTAAGGCCAAAGCCTTACTTCCTTGACTTGAGCATTACCTTCACGTGTCATTCTTAAAGAATCAAGAATGTTCTTTGTTGTATCTCTATTTTTAATTTTCTCATATTGAATATAAGATATAACATTGAGAATAATGGTTATAGCTTTGTGATGATTCTTGAACTCACATTTTTGTTCATCATTCATTCTGTTTCTGGGAATGGAAATACCAATAGAAGAAATAGGTGCTTCATAATCATTTGTGACAATCTCCCATAGATTTATATCATAGCCTAGAAAGAAACTTTCTAGTCTATTTTTCCAATAGTCAAATCTCTCTCTTCCGATGATCTTATTAGCATGATCAGCAGTAGTGTAACCTTTGTCTTGAACCTTAAGTTCTGCTACCAAAGTTTGAAACCTTGAGAACATATTTTCAACAGTTTCTTCTTCTTCCATCTTGAAAGCCTCATATTTATGGATTAAGGCCAAAGCCTTACTTCCTTGACTTGAGCATTACCTTCACGTGTCATTCTTAAAGAATCAAGAATGTTCTTTGTTGTATCTCTATTTGTAATTTTCTCATATTGAATATAAGATATAACATTGAGAATGATGGTTATAACTTTGTGATGATTCTTGAACTCACATTTCTGTTTACCGTTCATTCTGTTTCTGGGAATGGAAATACCAATAGAAGAAATAGGTGCTTCATAATAATTTGTGACAATCTCCCATAGATCTATATCATAGCCTAGAAAGAAACTTTCTAGTCTATTTTTCCAGTAGTCAAATCTCTCTCTTTCTCCATCCAAAATAGGAGGTTTAGCATTGTAACTATATCTTTAATTTGTGTTAGCAGCGGCAGCCATAAAATTGTTTCTCACATTGGACCTCTCTACACGCTTAAGTGTTTGATTAGAAAATCAACAATAGAGTCAGATCTCTGATGCCAATTGAAGGTTGAGAAAAACACAAGAAAGGGGGGTTTGAATTGGGTTTTCAAAAACTTTTTCTTTTAGAGAAAATATTCACCAAATTAAATGAGATAAACAATATGAGAAAGAGAAATGACACTTTCGGTTTATACAAGGTCACCTTAGAAAAGGTTAATCTTGTCAACCCACCAAGGTGATTTTGCCTTAGAAAATGACTTTGTTCTCTAATCTTGAAATATTACAAACAACCTCTAAGAGTCTAGAAAGACACCTTAGCCCTCTCAAGTATTCAGACTAACAACCTAGTCACTTGAGGAAAATAAATCTCAACAAATTTACAATAGAAAGTGTTTACAAATAATGCTTCTAGATAAGCAAATGAAACAAAATTTAAGAACAAGTGATACAAATAATGAGCAATAACTCTTGTGTTCTAGAGATTATCTTAAAAATATATTTCTCATAATGGTATGTTTAGAATAACATCTCTCTAATTTTCTTTCTCTTGCTTTTCTTTCACGTTGAAGTTTAGTATTCAGTAGTTTGAATAGGAGTTCAGCAACTTCATAATGTTTAAGCAACTTCAACAATTTTTCTTCAATGGTGAATGCCTATATATATATATATATATATATATATATATATATATATATATATATATATATATATATATATATATTCCAAAAAAGTAAACCATTGAGAAGGACAAGACGTTGGTTTTCTTGCCAGCTAATATAATGGCTCAAATATGATTGTGGGAGATAACGAGCACACAAAGTAATGTACTATTGTACCATTATTCTTCTAGCGCATGTTTTTGATCTTTACTTCTTAGAGATATACTCTGATCTGAAGTAGTGAGAGCATAGAAGAGATCAAGTAACATGAAATATTCCAATGCAGTAGAGTCTTTAGAGTCAAAACCTTGTCTTCAGAGTTGAATGCAACAACTTATCTAAATGACACATCCTGATTTCTGAGCTGGAAACAAAAGCTTATCTGAGCTTGAAGTCTTGACTTCTGATCTGGAAGAGTAGCTTATCTTAGAAACACTTGAAAATCCTTTTCTAACCATGCAAGAAAGATTCAAAATCTTTATCAGCTTGAGGAAGACTGGTTCCAAAATGCACTCTAGAACTCCGGACTTGCAGGTCTTTGTGCTTGTGGGTACACCACCATCAACCATGGCATTCATGATGCAGTAGCTTAGAGATGACATAGCAAAACGTCATCTTTCTACCTCCTCATTGGTGAGATGACTATTACATTAAATGACGTAGCTTGCCTCCTTCACCTTTTCATCAGAGGAAGGTTGCTTGATCATTATAAGATCAGCAGGACCAATGCAGTGGATATGATGGTGGCTTATTTGGGAGATGATCTTGCGGAAGCATTTGAGTAATGTAGAAGCACCAGGGGTGCACATGCCAAGTTTGCTTGGTTGGCGGATTTGTATGGAAACAATTTGGAGATAGGCGAACACTCGAACGCCGATGATCATTGGTTTCCTATCACATGGAGTGTGCCTGAGGTGCTTCTTGATGTTCTTGGTTGACACATCCATGTTTGTGGACAAAAGTTCAAACTGCGTGGATGTGGCTTACCTCAAATATTTCACCGACTTGAAGTCCATTCACGAGTGAAATTGGGGCGTCGTATGCTTAGTTTACTTGTACTCTAATTTGAGTGAAGGTTGTAAATGGACGAAAAAGCAAATGACAGGCTCACGCACTCTGCTTTCTAAACCCCACTATTAAGTAGCAAACAACTTTTTTTCACACTTGTTACTAATATTTGTTTCTTATTCATTTCCAGGGATGAATCATTGCCCATTATCACCGCATTCACTGGCTTATATGTGACCCGTTCTATACTAATGATTATCCATTTGCTTGCCGGTTTTTTTATCCCTAGCAAAGGGAATAATGCTATCTTAGCATTTAGTGTGTACATTGACCGAACTCAACATGATGACGTCGTTTGGATTTCATATAGTACTCAGTGGGAAAGAATTCCATTCGACCATATTTTCTTATATTCCAGATGATTGGCATGCGGGACTAATATCATGTGCAGGTATATTCTTGAGGGGTGCATGCGGCAATTTAGGTACGTGCAGATCATTCTGAGTTCCCCCATTCATGTTGCTCCTAATAGTATTGTCTGTAGAGAGCTGGATGACATTCTAGCAAATTTTGAGAGTCGTTTGGGACTAGTTGAGTATTAGAGTCATAAATATGTATCTCAGTGGAGTTATGTTGAGGGTTACATAACTTGGTTCTATAAGGCGTCATACCTTTACTTGACACAAGACGCTCCTGGACGTCCACCTAAGCCTGCTCATGAGGAGATCCGAGAGAATAAGCAGGCCATGGATGATCATGTCATTGATGTCTTGCCGATTTGTTAGAATATTATGCAGATGATACGAGAGGGCATCGAGTCAGGACTGTTTGATAGAAGTGGCGATGAAGCGGTTGTAATAGCACGTTTCATTCTTACCGAGACACAAAATGCCTTGGGTTACCATAGGCAGAGGAGGAGCCGGGGTGCTAGGATTAAGCATACTCAGTAGACTATGCTTTTGATTGCATTTTGTTTATTTTTCATCGACTTGGAGAACAATTGTTGTACTATTATATTCAGTTTTATTAAAGTATTAATCAGTTCTATAATATTCATTTTTATTAATCGTTGAAACAAATAACAACTATTTTAATTGAATTAAAATTAGTTTAGATTGAAAACACCACAATGTTAGTAAATTGGTTATGGAAAAAACACACAGACAATAAGTCGGAGATGCATCTCCAAATTAACTTCACACATAGTTCGGAGATGTATCTGCGAATTTACCCTAGAGTAAAATTAGAGATACATTTTCGAACTAAATTTAGACAAAAATGATATTTGATGCGTTCAGAGATATATTTCCGATTTTTTAAATGAAATTATATTGATGCAAAAGAAGATTGATACAAAACGATAGGGGGGACAACCACCAAAACCCTATCAAGAGGCAATAAACCTAAAGAATGGCAAACCAAGCCGATTCTTAACAAAATCTGCTTGAATACAAGCAGGTATGGAATAATAATAAGTTGGATCAGTTAAACTAAGGCCTAGTTTAACAAAAGCATCAGCACAACTGTTTCCTTCCCTATAAATGTGGGAAACAATAAAGTTCCAATTAGATACTATACTTATACAGTTAATCCACTGATTCCTTATATGCCTAGGAACCAAAAAAGACATTTTAGAATTTTCAGAGGTGTCCCATTATAAAAGGTGCAATGAAAAATTGCCCAAAAAAAATGTTACTCGAGGAGTTGCCCGATAAAATTAAAATTTTTGTTTGGAATAATTAAGACGTAAGATTTTTCATGATTATTTAAATTTGTGATGGTTTAATCCATCAACGTTTTGTGCTTAACTTGTAGTTATTAATTTAGGAAATCTCTTATTTTACCCTTTCGGAGGTATATCTACGGAAGCACATTTTTTTACTCAAAGTTGATTTGTTTTGTAGGTGTATTTACGAAATATTCTCTTAACTAAATTATTATGAAAATTTTCCAATTGTTCCGTAGGTGTATCTACGGAATCTTCCCTTAACTAAATTATTATGAAAATTTCTCAATTTATTTCGTAGATGTATCTACAAAACCTTTTTTTTAATTGAATTATTATGAAAAATTTTCAACTTTTACGATTTTAAATTACTTCCGTAAATACACTTCTGAAAAAAATCGAATTTTGGCAAAAAAAATTGATTCCTTATCTATATTTTCGGAAGTAGGAGGTATAATTGGAATTTCGCCGGGTACTTAAAAGTATATATCCTCTTAATTTATTTGATTAAAAAAATTATAAATAAGTAAAAAATATAAAATAACTTTTTACAAAAACCTATTTTAACTAATTTTATTTATTTTTTAAAATAGAAATATATAATACTATTTAGAAACTGAGACAAATTTCTTATTCATGTTGGCCAGTTTGTTTCAGCTTTAAAAAAATAGATTTTTTCTTTGTATTTTTAAAAATAGATTTTCTAAAACCGTTTTTCAAAATATTACAAATTTTTTTATATTCGTTTTTTTTAAAACGAAACACTTAATTTGACATCTTATAACATAAACATACATAATTGAAGACCAAAACTTAGTCAAAATCATAATTTTTTCAAAAATTTGTATTTCAAAAATGATTTTTATAAAAATCTATTTGAAATAGCTTCAAAATTAAGTGATTTTTTGAAACTTTGATATCCAAATTTTTTCTCCATAAATAGATGAAATACCTAAAATCACATTTTAAGAATAACTATTCAAACAAAATTTTCATTTGAAGCTTTTATAAAAAATTTCTTTGTAAATTTTTTTTTCACAAAATTTAGTAATACTATAAAAATCATTTTTAAAACAAGCCAAAAACAAACGGGCTATATGTCGTTATTAGTGCGTGCCAAACCGAGTAATCGTGAATCCATCGTGTAAGATTGTCATCGCTACATGAAGACTTCTACGTCAAACACCTCCTTTTCTTTTAGTTCAGCAAATTATAAAACAAAGTCCTTTTCTTTGTGTCCAAGCTATGAATAGGAATATAACTGAATAGGATGAGAAACACTACACTGTAAAAAAAAAAAAAAAAAAGAGAAATACTGTGTAAGAAAATTTCAAAGTTTTAAGCTCATAATCTCAATTATGTCGGTCCCATTCTATTCTAATTTTTTTTAAGCTTCTATAAAATAAATCTAAACGGATGAACGTTTGTTTGCCACCTAAGAATATGTTCTTATAAACTCTACTAGTGGAGGGGGATTTTGTAAATGTCACATCTATATGTAAGAATCATTTCTTAACCGATGCAGAATAATTGTGAGGTAATTTGTCTTGTTCATTCTAAAGAAATATACTAATTTATAGATATTAAGATGTGACATATAACTTAGGGGAATCAATTTGCTAAAATTCCGATGTGCTAATGCTATTGTATTGTATACTTAAAAAAAAAAAAGAGTGACAGAGTCTAAATAAATTTTAACAAAATTCTGACATCTGGTTGGTCCAAATGAACTTGAACACGAGTTCAAAATTTACTCTGTAGGATGTGGAGAAAGTTGTTAGCTGTAAGACCATCTCCAATGGTGCAACTCATTCTTGAGTTCTTTATGGATCTCACCAGCCATATCATCTCAAAACATTTTATTTAATTTTTATTTTATTGATGTAATTATAATGGGTCACACAACTTTACCTCATAAAATAATTTGATTGGGTGCCACAATTTTTTACTAGTTGCATTATTATATTTATGTACAGTTGGAGAACTCAATGGAAAGAACTACCATTGGAGATGCTCTAAGACCATCTCCAATGGTGCAACCCATTCTTGAGTTCTTTATGGGTCCCACCAGCCATATCATCTCAAAACATTTTATTTAATTTTTATTTTATTGATGTAATTATAATGGGTCCCACAACTTTACCTCATAAAATAATTTGATTGGGTGCCACAATTTTTTACTAGTTACATTACAATGCAACTGTACTATGACATGACCAATTGTTTGAATATTTAATTATTATATTTATGTACAGTTGGAGAACTCAATGGAAAGAATTACCATTGGAGATGCTCTAAGGATCAAACACCGAACCTTCAAGTACTCGTTAAACGCTAATTGGTACTTCCTATGTCACTCCCTAAGTTACAAAATGGTTTAGTTAATTAATCTGCAGATATTAAAATATTGTAATAATAAAAGAGATATAATATTATTTTTATTAAATTATCCTTATTATATGTTAGTACTGTTCATATAAAATTTAGAATATTAAATTAAAAGTAATGTCAATATTTTAATTATAAAATATGATTAAAAAATGCATATTATATTAAAATTATAAATATCATTTTGGAATGAATTAATCTTACAAATATATCCCTTATTTTTAAGACGGGGAATGTTTACTTTGAATTTGACTATAAACAAAATCACTATTAAGATTTAAGAATAAAGGAATACATTTTAGTAAAATATTTATGATTCAATATTAATGTTATTGTTTTTAATTATAAACTTTACTTTTTATTTAAATAGCTTTTATATTACAAACTTTCGCGTAATAAAGAAAAAAATATAAATTAAAAGATAAAAAAAATACTTTTATAAAAAAGAGAAAATATTAAATAGTAAAAAATACGATAAAAAGATTAATAAATTATAATTAAGATATAATTTGAGAAAAAAACATTTTGTAAATTATAATCTGAGACAATTATCACCACAACAACGCATTATCCAATTAAGTGGAGTCAAATATTTAAATTAACTTCCACCGTAACATTCTATGGAAGAATATATTTTTATTTAAATCGTTAATTTCAAAAACTTTTAACCATGCCACTTGAATTCGATTGAGGTAGTAATTATATGAGTATCATCATCATATTTTTTTTTTAGTGTGTGTTTGAATTGACGGTGAAAATAATTAATTCTGAGTCGTGACAAAATTGTGTTTAGTATTAGACTCCCAAGCCATATGGAGGAGAGGTTTCCGCCATATAGAAATTCAAGTCGACTCTCATACCATAATAAGTTGTTTAAGTAATATTTTTGAGGAGAATAGTTTGTGTATTTTGATCCGCTGAATTCGAAACATTATGGCTAAAGAGTAGGGTGACGATAAAGCATGATTATCGCGAGACAAACATGGTTGCGGATGAGTCGGCAAACTTGGCTTGTGTGACTAGAGAGTCAGTGTGTTTTATAAACAACCACCATTTGAGGTTGTTCATTTGTATCACGATGATTTTGCTGGAATTTCTACTCCTCGTAAATTTTTTTTGTAATTCTTAGCTTAGGTCCTTTCTTTTCTAAAAAATAAATAAATTGTATTTATATAATTAATTTTAATAGAATTGATTTCAGTAAAATTAATTCATGTTTGACGACAAATTTAAATATAAAAACACATTTAAACTAGAAAATTACTAATTCGAATTTTAAAATTACTTCATAATCTTAAAATCACCTTCAGAATTAATTTTATCCAGAATCATTTTTGTAACAAAATATGTTAATAGAAGATGTAGCATTTGTCCAAAGATGAGATCCACGGCGTGACATTTGAGGAAATATTGAAGGAATTTGATGAGAGGGCCAATGATGTAGCACAGGATGATGTGAGGACTACTGATGTAACACAAGATGGTGAGAGGGCCAATGATGTAGCACAGGATGATGTGAGGACTACTGATGTAACACAAGATGGTGAGAGGGCCAGTGATGTAGCACAGGATGATGTGAGGACTACTGATGTAACACAAGATGGTGAGAGGGCCAGTGATGTAGCACAGGATGATGTGAGGACTAATGATGTAACACAAGATGGTGAGAGGGCCAATGATGTAGCACAGGATGATGTAACTGCAGTTGGAGCTGATAATGGACCTGTGGGTGGTGAGGTTGATGATGATTTAAGACTGACTGATGATAGTTCAGATGATAGCAACTTCGAGTATGATAGTGCAATGGAGATAGTATTTGATGATGATTCTGATGAGTATAGTACTGAACTGGAAGAGGAGGATGGAATGGACTGTGATATTGAAGATTATGAACAAATGAAAAGTAAAAAAGGAAAACAAATGTCTGATGAAAACAAAGAAGATAGTAAAGGGAGTGATAATGATAGTGAGGATCTTGGAAGTGATTGTGATAGTGATGATACCAGTAGGGCTAGGAGAAAGAAGTATCCAATTTTTAAGCTTTTAAAGGATATGTCCAATTACAGATGGGAAGTGGGAACATATTTTACTACAAAGGAAGATTTCAAGGAGGCAATTGTTACTTATGCAGTCCATTCTGGCAGAGATTTAAGGTTCACTAAGAATGACAAGATAAGGGTTAGGGTCAGGTGTAAAGATGGATGTGAATGGGAATCTTACTGTGCTAAGTTGCCTACTGAGGATTCATGGCAACTAAGGAAAGTAGTTGACACCCATAGCTGTAGTAGAGAGTATCATGTAAAGTTACTGAAGACAAAATGGTTGAGCAAGAGGTTACAGAATTCACTTAAAACAAACCCTAGACTGAAGCTGAAGGACATTAAGGAAAAGGTTCAGAAGAAGTGGAATGTTGGGGTCAACAAAACCAAGGCTATAAGGGCTAGGTTTGCAGCCAGAGACATGGTTGATGGGTCATTTCTAGGGGATTATACAAGGGTGTATGACTATGCACATGAGTTACTAAGATCTAACCCAGGTTCAACTGTTAAGGTTTGTGTCCAGCCTGCACAAGAAGGTTCAACTGTTGAGAATTTACATTTCAAGAGGTTGTACATATGCTTGGCAGCTTGTAAGGAGAGCTTCAAGTGGAGCAGACATTTCATAGGACTTGATGGATGTTTTTTGAAAGGCTTATGTGGAGGTCAAATACTTGCAGCTATTGGCAGAGATCCCAATGATCAAATGCTACCAATAGCATTTGCAGTTGTTGAAAGTGAAAACAAGGATAGCTGGACATGGTTCTTGGAGCTTCTTATTGATGATCTTGGTGGGAGGGAAGAGTGTCTCACATACACTTTCATTTCTGATCAACAAAAGGTATGACATTTTCATTTTACATTTTCATTTCTGATCAACAAAAATGTATGACACTTTCATTTTTTATGACTTAGGGTTTATTGCCTGCAATGGAGGAACTTCTTCCAAGAGTTGAACAGAGATTTTGTGTTAGGCATCTATACAACAATTTTAGGAAGAGGTTTGCTGGAAAAAAACTAAAGGAGATTATATGGAAAGCAGCCAAGTCAACTTACTACCAAGCTTGGGAGAGAGAGATGAAAGTAATGAAAGAGGTCAATGTAGAAGCATACAAGCACATGATGAGCACTCCTCCAAGATTTTGGAGTAGATCATACTTCAAAACTCATAACAAGTGTGATGCTGTACTGAACAATATGTCAGAAGGCTTTAATAGTGTCATATTGGAGTCAAGGGCAAAACCATTGATCACCATGGTGGAAGAGATTAGGGTATACATGATGGAAAGGTGGGCAACAAACAGGATGAGGTTTCAAAAATTAGAAGATGTTGATGTGTTACCAAACATTAAAAAGAAGATTGAAAAAACAAGTTCATACACAAATATGTGGCTTGTAAGGTAAATTCTGATCATCATATAGCCTGATTTTTTAAATTCTGATTTGTTAAATTCTGATTTGTTAAAGTCTGATTTGTTAAAGTCTGATTTCAATCTTGTTTGTTGAGTTTATATTGAAATAAGTTCTGAAGTAATACTGAAATAAATGCTGACTTTATTCTGATATAAATTCTGATTTTTAGGATGTCTGATGAGTTTATATTTGAAGTGAGGAATTTGGAAAACAATGCTGAAAAATTTACAGTCAATCTGAAAGATAGGACTTGTTCATGTAGAAGGTGGGAGTTGACAGGCCTCCCCTGTGTTCATTCACTATCAGCAATCAAAAGCAGGAACCAAAAGATTGATGATTATGTCCCTGAGTATTACAGGAAATCAAGATATATGCAAGTGTACCAGCCAGTTATTTTTCCAGTCAATGGCTCAAACCTATGGGAGAGGACAGAGTACCCTGATGTTCTGCCACCCAAATTTAGGAAAATGCCAGGAAGACCCAAAAAAAGGAGGAATTTGGAACAAGGTGAACTGGATGGCACAGATAGAAAGATGAGAAGAACTGGCTTCATTGTGAAGTGCAGTAGATGCAAGAAACAAGGACACAACAAACTTACTTGCAAGGTACCATCAACTACTGCACAAGCAGCTCCATCACAAGCAGCTCCATCTCAGACTACTTCTGTACAAGTATCCCAAACAGCTCCTTCAGCTCCATCACAGTCATCTCAAGCAGCTCCTTCACAATCATCTCAAGCAGCTCCATCACAATCATCCCAAGCTCAGAAGACTACTCCAAAATCAGCCAAGAAGACTACTCCTAAAGCAAAGAAGTTGGCAGTTAGAAGGCCAAATGCCCCTTTTATCCCACCTGGTCCAACCACAAGGCTGACTGCTGCAAAAATAGCTATAGGTCCAACAACAAGGAGGACAACACCTACTAAAAGGGCCACACCAAAATGGAAACCATAGTCTCTTTATTTTATGTAGTGTTTTGGATTTTTAGACATCAGTTTGAATATTTTGTAATGTGTCTGAATATTTTGTGTTTTTAGAACCTGGTATGCAGTATTTTGGCCAAGTAATTTTGTGCTTTTGAACATGTGATTTCTGATGGCAAGGTTAATGTTAAAGTTAATGCAATATTTTGGCCTATAATTTTTGCCTTTTTCTGTCTTATGAATATTTGTGGTTTGTGTCCTTTAGCAAAAGTCAATACATACTTAGCAGTGTGTAACAAATCATAACATTACAACACTAAACCATAACATAATTTTTGCCATTGATCACTTTAAAACATTACAACACTAAACCATAACATTACAAATGACCAACACTAAAATTCGATACATGAATAAATATCAAATTCAGTACATACTAATTCATAACCTTACAACATACTAATACAGACTTTTCCAAATGACCAACACTAAAATAACACAGAAAAGCCTTTTCCAATTTTTCTCAGAATTCATCATCTTCTTCAACTCTCTTGTCTTTTGTTTTAGTCTGTCATTTGTTGCCTTAAGAGTTACCAACTCCATTTTTGCTGCATCAAGTTCAATTTGAATCTTCTCCATCCTACTATTCTGCATCTTCATATACTGGTCTTTCTCATCCATCACATCATCAAAGAACCATTGAAAATAGCCACACCCTGTTTGGGTTGAACCCTGTGAAATTCAAAATACCAATCATTCGAACCCTGCTAAGGCAATAAATGACATGAACAAACAAGTGAAGTTCGTTTTTACCTTGTAATTACGACAGCCCCAGAATTGCTTCCCGAAATTCGTGCTTGTTGAAGCCCTACGAAGCAAAGCTATCTCTCCACACCCACATACGGGTCTCCATCTCAAGTTTGCAGCAAAACCATCATTCTTCGTGTTAGATTCGTATGAACATGGCCCTGCGATTGATGATGATGTCTGCTTCATTGGAAACTGATGAACCCTAGAATTTGGGGAAGAAAGGAGGCAAACGATGAACCCTAGAATTTGGGGAAAGGAGGCAAACGATGAACCCTAGAATTTGGGGAAGAAATTCTGGAAACGATGAAGAAGAGAACGTTGAAGAACGATGAAGAAGAGAACGTTTATATCATTCCACGTCACCTGCCACGTATACAGACCTAACGTCCGTTTGTGCCATTTGGACAGAAAGGACAAACGTGGTCCTTTTTGGACAATTAAAGGATCACTTTGACACTTTTTAGAGATAAGGGACTAGAATGGACCTTGGGGTATAATTAAGGGACCAAAAAGGGTATTTTGCCTAAAATGAACAAGATGAGATCCACGCCGTTTGATTTTACTTCACCTTGCTAATGAAAATAGTGTCAAACTAATTTGCTTCGAAGCAATTACCACCGTGAATGAATCTAATGGCGGTCTCATTCATCACTGAGTAAAAGTCAATCGTAATGCAAACACCCAAGTCTTCTTTTCCACCAATACTACCACTGTAGTAGTAATAAATAAACAACAACTACAACAATAAATAAATAAATAAATAAATAATATTTTTCAGTTTCACACTCTCTCTTCTCTCTCCGACTCAATTTACCTTTCTTGTTCACAAAGCACTTCTAAATCTTCAATCCTCACCTAAACTCTCTCTCTTTATATATTCACATTCACAGTTCTCCACAACAAATAACTACCAAAACCAAAAACCTCTCTCTGCTAATTCTTCAAACACAAAATATGCATCTCTACAATGCATGGTTGCCGCCACCTGTGGCGGCTCAGACCGCCGCCGAGAAAGACTCCTTCGCCCGCATCATCGCCACCGTCAACTCGTCTTTCAACCGTGACGATCCCGAATCCGTTTATTCTACTATCAAATACATCTCCGTCCTTGACCTGTCAGTTCCATTTTCAACTCTTGGTTTTTCAATTTCAGTTTTCTCTCTCTTAATTGATTTTCGCTAACTTCAATTTCGTTTTTGTTATTTTGATATTACGGTGTTTTGATTTTCGTTATCTTCAATTTCAATTGATTTGTTATCTGCTCATTTTAAAGAAATTTTTGTGGAAGTGCTGTTTTAGAGGTTACTGCTTGAAGATTTTGTGTTTAGATGAGTTTTTTGTTATTGTTGTTGTGATCGAACTCGAAGGTTTGGTGAAGTATTGAAGATGGAAGTTATTGAAACGATATTGACTTGACTTCATGGTTTTATGCCTTTTAGTGTCACTTTTCACTGTTTTGTCAGCAAGTTGCAATTATGCTGATTACCTGATTGTCAAAATAGTTCAGGATACTGATGAATTGATGTTGTTTTTTTGGCATTACATCTCTGGTTCAGCTTAATTATGAGAACAATTATGGCTTTCATATATGTAGCACTTACACTTTATATGACAATGCTCGGCCTGACGCCGACGCTAACACACCTATGTTTATAGTCAATCACTTCCATCTATAATTATTAACAGTGAGTATGTGTATGTGTCAGTGTCGTGTATGGCGTGTGTGTGTGTGTGTCAGTGTCGTGTATGGTTTCTGTGTGTGTCAATGCTTCATGGTTTTTTCTGTAAAGACTCCACTCGGGTACCTGTTAAAGACTTCCCTCGGGTACTGTCAAAGAAAATCGATTATTTTCTTTAAATAAGAAAATCCTAACACAGAATGTTTGAGAGTGTTGTCATGGTAATTTAGCTGTGTCTGTAACATCATATCATATATTATGTATTAGAAATTACATTTGTTTCATTGTTTTTGTAGTTCTGTATGTTATCACTATATTCTTTGTTTGTTACTCAGTGTGAGATTCTTATCAGTAGTATCCACTTGCACTTTATTGCATTATCAGTAGTATCCACTTGCACTTTATTGCATTATCAGTAACATCCACTCGCAAATGTGGTTAATGAAACAAAATCTGACTTTTATGTGTTGTGCAGTTTCATAAAGGCCAAAAGTGTTGTGTCTTTGGAGGATGTCCGCACCCTTATTCAGATCGGCCTTGAACTATTTCACATGTCTCGTAATAAGCTTTACGCCCAGGTGCTACATTTTTTCTTGAATGAGATATGGAGTTTTCTTGCTTTCGCGGCTTTTCATGTTCTTAAATGAATGTGTCATTTTTTGTTTATTAGGTTAGGTGGGGAAATTTATTAGTCAGACTACTCAACAAGTATAGGAAAAAGATTACACTGACTATTGAATGGAGGCCTCTGTATGATACACTGGTTAGCACACATTTTACTAGGTAAGGTTTACACTGATACTGTCGATGCTGCAGCCTTAATTGGTTTAAACTTCATAGTTATTATATGTTGTTCATAGTTTCCAATACCTAGCTCTGGCATCTTTGATTTCTTAGCTGTCACTGAAAACAAAGGAAAAAAAGAAGAGAAAATAAATGTTGATGCTTTAAAACTTGAAGTAGAAATAAACACAATAGTTTATCCTTAGTTATAAACTTAAGCTTTTATTTGATTTTCATGTTATTTTCTTAAACTTTTCTTCATTTACTTGTGAACTCTAGTAGTCTGCTGCTAAAGCAAAATACATAGTTGAATATATATTGAACAATTTAATTCTTTGCTTGATATTCTGTTCAATAATTTTAGGCCGGTGATTATGAATTATATTATTGTTGCAGAAGTACAGGCCCAGAAGGTTGGAGAGTAAGACAACGGCATTTTGAAACTATAACTTCACTTGTTCAGTCCTGCCGAAGATTCTTCCCATCAGGTTCTGCCTTTGAGATATGGTCTGAGTTTAAGTGAGTACTCTGTCATTGTTTCTGCGTAATGTTGAATCATTACAAGTTTTTCTTCTTATGCCTCTGTTTATTTTGCACTTTTCATTGACACTGAAATTAATGAAAGTGAGTTGTCTATGTTTCCATTTAATGGAATAATGGTGGACCTGTATTAGGGGTTTTACATTTTTTGAGTTTCGTTTTTTATTTATATATATTTTCTTATGACTTACTTTTAATTGGATCTATGGATGATTTGTAGATCTTTATTGCAAAACCCATGGCATAATTCATCCTTCGAAGGATCTGGGTTTGCTAGACTGTTTCTCCCAACAAATCTGGACAATCAGGCCTTTTTTACACAGTAAGAAACATTAATTTGTTAGGATATTTTGTGATATCTAATTTGACTTCCTGTGCAATGAAGTTTTACAATTGAATTGACAGTGATTGGATTACCGAGTGTCTGGACTTGTGGGAGTCTATACCAAATTGCCAATTCTGGAACAGTCAGTGGGCGGATGTCATAGCCCGTGTTGTAAAAAATTATCACAATGTTGATTGGGAGGGACTCTTGCCTTTGCTTTTCGCCAAATACTTAAATATGTTTGAGGTGAGCATATCAATTTTTCTAGTAATGCTTGTTCACATTTGGATTTATAGATTGATTGAAAATAATTTATTGTGTTACATTTTCTCCCTTTTTAAATGTTTACGGACTTGTTTGTTTGCAACTGAGATTTCGGCTTTTGGTATTTTAACACTTGTCTAGTGAAACACAATTAATTATTTACAAGTGCTTAGTAGCGAATATCAAAAGAACTTTTGGTGTTTTAACACTTGTGTAGACAAACACAATTAATTGTATACATGCGCTTAGTAGCGAATATCAAAAGAACGATGTTTTTCTTAGAGGGTAATGAATAATGATGAATGTTAGGTGTTTTCACAAAATTGATCACATAGTTATACCATATTTCTTTTGTCTTTTGATAAATACACTTGATGTACCGGCTGCCAATCAATTGAGGTTGTATCATGACAGTTTCTGGCTAATTGCTGCATTGTTTTGTTCATGTTTTAAAAACCTATCTTAATACAAGCAAATAAACACCGTCTCTGCAATAGGAATATTTTCAACTTGTGGGAAGTCTTAAAATTTGGGTTTGGGCCTAATTCAACCTTACCCAAACCGGCTCGTAAGGTGAGGATTGCCTCCACTTATAAGCTTATTTTCAGGCCCTATCATTTCTGATGTGGGACTCTTAACATACCCCCTCACGCCAAACACTATTGAGCTTTGTGCATGGATATAAAGGTGGGTGGCCCGACAGAGGAAACCTAATAATAGGTGGCCCGATAGAGGAAACCTGATAGCAGGTGGCCCGATAGAGGAAACCTGGTAGCAGGTGGCCCGATAGAGGAAACCTGATAGCAGATGGCCCAATGAATCTTGGATAAGCTCTAATATCATATTAGATTTCTATATTGGGCCTAACTCATCCTTATATAATATACGTTTTTTATTTTGTTGTTGTGGGAAGCCCAACAACAAATTTTGGATAGGCTATATCTCTATAAATTTCTAATATGGTATCTAGATCCTATTTCGATCCTCTTTGAATACTCTCTCTCGCCACTATTCTACTTTTGAGTTCCCAAAAGGTTGAGAATATAATAATAATTTCCTCTTTTTGGTAAGAATCCGAAGCAACACAAAAGAATACAAATAGGATACCAGAAACCTATGACTCAACACGCAAAATTGGGCCAAAACATAAAGTAAGGGCTGTTAGATCTGAAACACGAATTTCCCTGGAGCAAAACTGGAAATTGATGGCAAATTTGGAACCACGAGGCTGGGACTAGTTGGACCGACCAAGCAGTGACCAAAAGAAAGGCTGCAACGATGGCGGAAGCTGTGGGTTACAGCAGAAAATTGCCGAAAAAGAAAAGAGGAAACTATTATTATATTTCCAACCTTTTGGGAACTCGACAGTAGAAAGTGGCGAGAGTTCCAAGAGGATCGGAATAGGCTCTAGATACCATCTTAAAATTAGAATTAGGACCTAACTCTATCTTACAAAACCGGCTCGTAACTCGTAAGGTAAAAATTTGTCCCAACTATGAACATTTTATACACATATTTTCAGGCTATATCCTTTCCGTTGTGAGGCTCTTAACAGGAAGCCTCACTGTACCAATGCTCCTGCCTTAAGCGGAGAAACTAACACTGTTGTACGGTAGCAGATATTATTCTATCTCAACCAGCACGACCCTTTTTTATATCGGAGTTTACATTTTTCCCTATCATTTCTCATATACACAAGCAATGAACGACAGACCCTTTAGATGCATAATTAGGAATTCCGTTCCATTTCTAAACACACCTCCAGCAAATGCTAATCTTGACCACAACTTTATCAGTTGTTTGTTTCCCAGTCATCTACATGAAAAACTATCCTACTTACGTTTTATCACCACTCCAAGCTACAAATCTTAGCGGCATGAATTGTAGAGCTTTGGCTGTAAAGTCATTAGCATGCTAGCTATTGCATTTTTAAATTATTGTTTGGAATAAAAAATGCATCCTTTTGCTAAACTATTCTGATTAGTTGATCTATAGATACACCATGTTGTCCAGGTCCAGCTATGTTTTGTATAAATTTTATTACTTTCTCCTTTGGTTAATCATATTGATTTACTTACATTTCATGCTTGCACTCATGAATCACAGGTTCCTGTTGCAAATGGAAGTGGATCATATCCCTTTTCGCTGGATGTCCCAAGAAACACAAGGTTCTTGTTTTCCAATAGAACTTCCACCCCTGCAAAGGCTATCTCCAAGTCAATTGTAAGAAAATATGTTGTTGCTTACATCTGTGGGATTCTAACATTGGAGTCATGTTGCTGGTTTCTTACTCTTGATGTTGATCTTTTGTAATTGCAACTGCAGGTATATTTGCTAAAACCTGGTAGTTCCGCAAAACAGCACTTTGAGAAATTGGTCAACATTTTGGAACAGTTAGTTTACTTACACATCACTTGCTGTATTTAGCTTGATTAAGCTCGCCTTCTCTTCACTTCAATGATTTCCTTTTTGTTACTGACTTTTTTCTATCTTAGATATTATCACCCCTCAAATGGTGGTCGTTGGACTTACTCACTGGAGAGGTTTTTGTATCATTTGGTGATTCAATTTCAGAAGCGTTTACAGAATGAGCAGTTGTACGAATTAATTATCATCTTCCATTTTTCTGTTTTTTTTTTCTTTTTCATGTTTCTGTTTTATGAAACTGAAAAGGTCTGTTTTACAGGGGCATAAATAATTGTAGACCTACTGAACAGCATCTTGGAGAATCAGAGAGGGTCTTCTTTGTGAACACAATGCTTAAGTTAATCGATCGGGGACAATACAGCAAGAATGAGCACCTTTCCGAGACAGTTGCTGCAGCAACTTCTATACTTTCTTATGTGGAACCCTCATTGGTCCTTCCATTTGTGGCATCTCGGTTTCAAATGGCCCTTGAGACGGTTAGTTGTGTTTAAATTATTTTCTTGGTAGAATTTCAGAAATTATGTGGTCAATTTTATGTGTAGAGCATAATATTTTCTTGGTAACATGTTCATTCAGGGATGTGATATTCTTTGTACTCTTTAAACAGTATACTATAATTTATTAGTTTGATTTTCTGACCACATTCATTTTTCCTAGCCAGATGACTGCCACCCATCAGTTGAAAATTGCAGTTATGTCAGTGGCATTTGTTGGGCGTTCACTATTTTATACATCTGTATCAGCTTCTTCCATGAAAAAAGTGGATCTTGGTGGTGGCGATGAAACCTTCATCGATCTTATTGGGGTTTCATTATCCAATGCATTACTTGGCATGGATGCTAACGACCCTCCAAAAACTTTAGCTACCATGCAATTAATTGGTTCCATATTTTCAAATGTGAGCTTAAAGATTTTGATATATTGAATAAACAGCTTCTTGCTAGTACTACTGTAGTAAGTGCTTGACCTCTTCACTGTGTAAATGCAGTTGGCTTTATTGGATGATAAAATTGATGACTTATCCTTTATGCCAATGATCCGTTTTTCTGAATGGTTGGATGAGTTCTTATGCCGTCTGTTTTCCTTACTTCTACACCTAGAACCCAGCAGTGTTTTGTAAGTAATGGTGTCAAAGACCCCTCTCTTGCATGTTAACTTATTTGACAAAGATGTTGTTTAGGTGGATATTTTGTATGTTTGTTATTATGCTTAATAATTGGATCACTGGTTTTTGGTATAATAGAAATGAAGGTCTTCACTCATCAGCTTCGTCAGGAACTTTCCTAGTTGATGATGGTCCATACTACTTCTGTGTTCTTGAAATTCTTCTTGGGAGGCTTTCAAAATCACTATATAATCAGGTATTACTTTATAATTTAAAAATACCTGATACTGACTACTCTTTCTGAGCTAATATACTGTCTTACACTTCACTGATATATCAAACAGGCCTTGAAGAAAATTTCCAAGTTTGTGAGGACAAATATTCTTCCTGGTGCTATTGCAGAGGTTGGTCTGCTCTGTTGTGCGTGTGTTCACTCCAACCCGGAAGAAGGAGTCAGTCAACTTGTTGAGCCAATATTAGTGTCTGTGATATCCTCTTTGAAAGGAACACCGGGCACTGGATTTGGAGGAGCTGGGACTTTTGATACTTCTGCTTCAGCCAAGGTACCTGATTTTGGTCAGTTGTGATAATCTTTGATTGCGATATTGCCTCTGGATTCTCTGGAAAATTGAGACTTCTTTACTTCAGGTTAGGTCCACAATTTCACCTGCTCTTGAGGCTGCAATCGACTATCAACTAAAGGTATTATCAGTTGGCATCACATATGGAGGTCCAGCACTCCTCCGCTACAAGGATCAATTAAAAGAAGCTATCTTTTTGGCTTTTGACTCACCATCTTGGAAGGTCTTATTCTTAGCAGTGCACTTGATCTGTTTTTTTAAATAAGCTGATTATATTCTCTTATAAGAATGAATTTGGTGCTGAGTAGAAAGTAGTCCATTGGTTCCATATCTATATTTCATTGCTACTTTCATTGACAGGTTAATGGGGCTGCTGATCATCTTCTTCGGTCCCTTCTTGGAAGTCAGATTCACTATTATCCAATAGACCAATATAAGTATGTATGATAAGGGTTGCGTTGCATTTCATTCACTATGTTTTAGTAGTATTTTTTTCCTGATTCTATGGTTGTGTATCTTGTGTAACTTTAGCCCTTTTTTTTTTTTTTGGTTTTCTAGGTGTGTTCTTAGTCACCCTGATGCTGTTGCTCTTGAAGAGTGGATTAGCACAAAAGATTTTTCCACTGATGAAAGGTTGATTCCAAAGTGGCATATTCCTTGTGATGAAGAAATTCATTTTGCAAACGAGCTTTTAGATATTCACTTTAAGTCTGCTTTGGATGATCTGTTGAAAATATGCCAAACTAAAATTCATGCTGATCAAGGTATAAAAAATAAGCATTTTTCTCAAGAAGTTAATTAGTTATCATGCAGTCATTAGCAAGATTTCTTATTTAAGTTCCTTTTTGACTAAGAAGACTAGTATTAATTATGAATATTTCTTGAAACCATTTATGTTCAGTATGTTGACACTGACTATTCTGTTTTCTTGTAATTTTCCTCCTTTTTTTTTATAAAACAAAAAATAAATTAATATGCCCAAAAGAAGAAAATAATTGCAAATGCAGATAAACCTTGAAACAACCATCTATAAAGAAATGCAGAGCATAGATATTAAATGCTGATTTCAAACCAACACAAAGTCGTTAAAATTTCAAAACATACTATTGAACCAAGCCAATTATCTCCAGCATCCACATAGAGCACTTGATTATTATATGTTGCTAATTAGCTCATGACTTTACTATACTTTATTTACTTCTGTTAGAAGGCTCACATCAGATGAGATATAGCCTGAACATATGTTTATAAGACATATCTTGTAATCATCAATGTTGTTCGGTATGTTTTCCGTTCATGTATGATTTTCTAGCTGTTTTATTGAGTGTAATTATCCATGCAGGAGATGAGAAAGAGCACTTGAAAGTGACTCTTTTACGTATTGAATCATCATTGCAAGGACTTTTTTCTTGCTTGCCTGATTTTGTCCCTGGTTCTAGGAATGGAATGGTTGAAGATCCAAACCATACATTTCTAATTGCTGGGGCAACAGGCTGTACTGTTGGAACTACTGCTCTGAGAGAAAAAGCTACTGAGATTATACATGCAGCCTGCAAGTAAGGGTCATATTTACTGTTACTTTATACATCATTCCTTCCACTAATGTGCTTGTGGTTTTCTATAAATCCCGCAAAGCCATTGATATTTATTTATTAACAGATATGTCCTCGAGAATAAATCTGATGACAGCATCCTGTTGATACTCATCATTCGAATTATTGACGCTTTGGGAAATTATGGTATTGAATTCTCCTTCCACATAAGGTTTTTGCATTTTATTCCAAATTGTGCTTGTATATGCATAAGCTAACTAGTTCTGTTTCCTTTTGGTACACAGGAAGTTTGGAATATGACGAGTGGTCTAGTCACAGACAGGCTTGGAAGTTGGAATCTGCTGCCATAATAGAACCTCCAATTAATTTTATTGTGTCATCCCATTCTAAAGGAAAGAAGAGGTACTGTTACTTTGACTACATTTTTCTCAAACATGATATCTGTTTGGAAAGAGCTTTTTGGTTAGACTGAGTTTGTCGTCATTTCAGACCTAGGTGGTCTCTTATTGACAAGGCATTCATGCACAATACCTGGAGGTCTTCACAAGCATCCTATCATCTTTACCGGACAAGTGGGAATTACTTCCCATCTGAACACGTTACTATATTGATGGACGATTTGTTGAGTCTTTGTTTGCATAGCTATGAAACCGTTCGCCTGTAAGTGATTAAGAAATCTATAGCTAACTGAAATTCTGATGTTTATATTATTTTGATTTTTTATATGTTAGCTATTGTTTTCTATGTTCCATTTATTGTTAATGTTTCCCCTCAGCAATATAATTTAGCATTTTTTAATGAATAAACAAAGAATCCAGAACTATTATGCCACGCAAAAAATAGCACAATGAAATCAGTTCAAAGGCTTTGCCATTAAATTTAGAGAGTTTTACACCTCCAATGGTCTAACATGGCATTGATTTGATTTCTATTGCGTGTACAATAAATTTGCCATTGTTTTTAAGGAAAAGAAAAAAGGGCATAAAAGTATTGTCCGTAATTGTTAAAGGGCTTAAGAATCAAGTTGTGGCATGTTTCCTTCCTCATGTTTCAATCCAAGATTAGATGCTTCATATATTTATATTTAGGTTGATCTGCTTACATTGCCTGTTAAGTCAAATACAATGTTTTTAGTAAAATGAAAGCAATTTATCTTGGAAGTTGGAAACCACCAGTCAGAATCATCTATACTGTGACTGGTGGTCGTATCATGTATTCTTGCTCTTGTTTATTTTCTTCTCCAATGAAACTTTCGGAATTTCCGCCTTCATTACGGTCTGCCCCTTGTCACCTAAATTGCGGCATTTGGCTTGCAGCCTTCAACACCTTCATTGTGTTGGGTTTGAAGGGGTGGATTTTGCGTTGTGTTTATAACTGCGGTCAATCTTCACCTCACAATCGGTTTTGTAAGAATGTTTTAGGTCCAACCCACACATTCCAAGATGGTATCAGAGTCTATCCTAGATATGTTGTTGGGCTTCTCACATCGTTCACGCTTTGGCCCCTACTTGCCTAAATTGCGACATTTGGCTTCATTGCATCATCCAACACCTTCATTGTGTTGGGTTTGAAGGGGTGGATTTAGTTCCATATTGCTTAGAGATCTGAGTTGTGTTTATAAGTGGGGACTATCCTCACCGTACAAGCCGATTTTGTAGGGATGAGTTACGCCCAACCCACACATTCCACATTCAAGAGAAACTTATTTTCTTCCAACAAGAGAGAGAAAGTAATGGCATATATTATTGCGTCAAAAATATGTGCAGTGACATCATGTATCCAATATTGTCACTGGCGGTCCGGCGGAGAGTCAAAATCCCGCCTACAGCCGCTTTGCGGAGCTGTTATAGGGGGTTATGGCGGAAAACTCGCAATATCGGCGGACCCAAAAACCGTCATGTATATCCTTCATAGCGGCCATGGTGCCGCTATTTGATAACACTGCATGTAGCATGTATCAATGTAAAGTTCAAACTATGTTTACTTCATTCTTTGAGGTTTCATCTGTTATAGAAGTTACATGTAATTACTTTTAATTGGTCTATAACTATTTATCTTGATTCTCCTTCCTTTTGGATGCCAGCTGATATCTCATCCAATAGTTTAACATGCTTTATTGAATACCTGTTTTATGCCTGATTAAGATTCTTTTATGATCCAGGCTTGCAGGGAAATCTCTAGTGAAGCTGATCAAGAGATGGCCATCTATGATTTCAAAATGTGTCATCACTCTTACTCCTAACTTGCAGGACCCCAATGCCAAGGAGTATTCAGTCTTGGGATCTTGTTCAGTTCTTGCCTCACAGACAGTTCTCAAGCATTTGACTACGGTGATTATCAAGGATTAGGTTCTTAAAATTCTTTTATAGATAGCTAATATTTTTATTTCTCTTACACACTTTCTTTGGTTTTATTCTAGGATCAAAAGTCCTTCTCTTCATTTATCTTGTCAATTCTTTCTAGGTAATTCCATTTTCTCTGTTCCTCCTTTTAGATAGAAATCACTGTACCTTGTGTAACATTAGAGAGAATAATACTTTCCCTCTTTAATCCTTGAAGTTCTCATCACGAATCCTTGAAATCTCAAAAAGCAATTAATGAGGTAAGCTTCCCTAAACCAGATTATTGTAATTTCTTTTTGTGCTTTTTTTTGTTTAAACTGTTCCTTACTTCCAACAGCTTTTTGTGAAGTACAACATCCAATTTTCTGGAGTATCTAGAAGCTTTTTCAGGATATCAGACACAGGCAAGCATACTGGTGGACTGGGTTTTTCTGATTTGGTTTCTCAGATTGGTTCTATGAGTTTTGATTCTACTGGCTTGCATTGGCGGTAAATGTTTCTTCATTTAGTTTGAAAATTGTGACTCATGATTAATGAGTTGTTCTTCTGTATATTTGTGTTCTGTGTCTCTGCTGCTTTCTTTTCATTTACATGCTGCTTCACAATTCATTAACTAGTTTATAAGCTTTTTCTTGAGATTCTTGCATATTTAAAATGCTGACCTGTTAGCCTTGATTTTTTCAGGTATAATTTGATGGCTAACAGAGTTCTTCTCCTGCTGGCTTTGGCGTCTCGTAGCCATCCAAATTCATCATCTAAAATCCTGAGTGAAGCTGCTGGTTTGTCTAGCTTCTTGTTTTTTCTGGATCTTTTGTTGTCTATTTTATTTTTTTTTTGGATTGCCTTTTGCATATTCAAAGTCAGTATTTCTGCACCTTGTTTTATGCATTGTCTTTATGCTATATTCATGCTGTTTCTTATTTAGGTCACTTCTTGAAGAATCTGAAAAGTCAACTTCCTCAGACAAGGATACTTGCTATTTCAGCTCTGAATACATTATTAAAGGAATCACCTTATAAGTTGTCTCCAGGTGAGAAATCTGACGTACTCAAGGATTTGAAAGGCCATGCCAAGTCATCTCTTGAAGGAGCTTTAACCCAAACGTTTCAAGAAGATGGTTTCTTCAATGATACACTCACCAGTCTTTCTCATGTTCATATAATAACTGATAACGAATCTGCTTCAAGAGGAAATCAGGGAGATTCCAGTATTCAAAGCTTAGCAGACAAATCCATAACCCGTTTTTATTTTGAATTTTCGGCTTCATGGCCACGTACTCCCAGTTGGATCTCCTTTTTAGGAAGTGATACATTCTACTCAAGTTTTGCTCGTATTTTCAAGCGGCTAGTACAAGAATGTGGCATGCCTGTAGTGTTGGCACTTAAAGGTGCAGTAGATGAGTTTACAATTGCAAAGGAGAGGTCTAAACAATGTGTAGCTGCTGAAGCATTGGCAGGTGTGTTACATTCTGATATTGATGGTCTATCAGGAGCATGGGAAAGCTGGCTGATGCCACAGTTGAAGAATATAATTTTAGCACCATCTGTTGAATCAATTCCTGAGTGGTCCTCTTGCATAAGATATGCAGTTACTGGTAAAGGAAAGTATGGAACAAGAGTTCCTCTTTTGAGACAAAAAATTCTGGATTCCTTGATGGCACCTTTACCTCCAACAGTAGCTACGACTGTAACATCCAAGCGATATGCTTTTCTGGCTGCTGCACTTATAGAAATATCCCCACAGAAAATGCCAGTAGCTGAAATCCAGCTCCACAATACACTTCTGAAAGAAGTTCTTGGTAACATGTGCCACTCCTCAGCCCAAGTAAGCATTCCCTCTTATCCTATTTATTTAATGAATCATATTTAAACTCTCCTGTTGTGATCCTTTATCTATTACTTTCCACCCTCCCTGGCTGGTTCCCGCCAATTTGATTATAGTTCAAATTCCTAATGACTTTAAATATGCATGCAACAACAACCAAGCCTTATGCATATCTAGAAAATACAGTCACATTTTAATGTATACTGTTTTAGGAAATTCAGTCTTTTTTACTGCTGTTACTAATGCCGTCCGTGTCAAATACGAGTAAAAAGTTAGCCTCAAGACTAACTAAATTTGTTGCATATAATCAGAAGGATTACATTTCAACTGAATAATAGGTTTCTTCAGTTGTTGAGATTTGATATGCTAATGTGTCCAGATTCAAGATATTAATTTGGTTTGTACATCTTCTGCTTTGGATTAGTGTCTTTTGGTAAATATTTTGCTTTTTAAATTTTTTTTATGTGCAATTAGTTGAATGTTTACATTCTTAATATGGATCTCTTGCTAGCATTTGTTCTAGGACATGGGATTATGAAGGAATATTCGAGCTGGTTTCTTTAAGGCGTATTCTATCACTTGATTTGGTTGATTATATAGGCATTTACAAGAAAGTATCTTGGAGAATATAACTATTGTATGTAAAACTGTGATCTGGTTTATCTCTTTATAGAACTAAGTATACGGGGTTAGTGTTAATTATCAGAACAAAATTATACACATGATTTTAAACTTAAAACGAGTCTAGAAGTTGTAAGGAGAAAAATAACCTCTCTTAAAAAATATGTTAAAACAATGAGGAAATTTATTAACTAATGCATGGTCGCTTAGGGGTGTTTGTATCAAGTATAAAAATCATATTCCCGGGAACACTCGTCTAGGAAATGGTTATAATTCATGTTTTTTTTAAGGTTGAGAAAAAATTATTCCTGGGCATAAAGGTTCATAGGAATGAAATAACCTCCATGATTTTATTCCCATGCGAGAAAGGGCAGGGTAATATGGACTACCACAGAGTTCTACTTTTTTTTTTTTTTTTTGAAAAAAGTATAACTACCAGTTTTCCTAGGAATATCAAATTATATGAAAACATTTTTTTAAAAAATATCGAGGAATTAAACTTCCATATTTATAATCCTGGGCCTTATTCTGGAGAATCATTTTTTAACTCTTGAAACAAATGCCCCCATAGCATTTGAACATAAAAGACCCCCCCTGTCTCTCTTTTGTTTGTGTGTGTGTTTGAGAAAGTGTTTGAAATAAGTGGATTTGCATTGAAGCTGATGTCCCCCTCCATGTTACACAACATGAATATATAAGTGGGCATTCATTTTCTTAATGGTTTATGGTTTTGACCTATTTTAATTTGCCTATACAACAGGTAAGGGAGGCTCTAGGGGTTACCCTTTCTGTATTGTGCTCTAACATTCGGCTATATCATTCAAGTGATCATGATAATTTGGATGATAAGAGAACCAACGATGTTGATAATAATTTGATAAAAGATGAAAGCTGGGTTCAGTATCTTACAGAAAGAGCAGCTGAAGCAGTTGTGAACATTCAGATTGCTTCCCAATCAGATAAAGCTGTGAATTCGATAGATACAAGTTCTCAAAATGGTCATGTAGATGGTGATTCACAAGATGATATGAAATGGATGGAAACGGTACTAATAGGGATATAGTTTTATGGGTTCTGGTTTTACTTATTATATCATTTACTTTTTATTTTACTAATTGTTTATTATTCCAAACAAATGCAGCTACTCTATTTCATCATCTCGTCTTTGAAGTCTGGGAGATCCTCTTATCTTCGCGATGTGATTGTCGGACTTCTTTATCCTGTGATTTCCTTGCAGGTCTGTGCTATATAGATTTGACTGTATTTTGTGAACTTGATATTGTATTTCTTTGAAAATTTGTATGATTTGTTGTGGATGATTTTGGTTCTCTTATTCTCTCAAGCCCTCAAGTTTAGACATCTGATTATTTTAATGGTTTTAAGAGCCAGTTTGGTTCTCTTAGTATTAGCCATTCATAAAGTTTAAAAACACCAAACTCGGATTTTTTTTTCTTTCTGTAAGCACCAAACTCGGAGTCTTGATTCTCATCCAGGAGTTAATTATAGGATGATATATCTTGTAAAGTTCTTTTAACACTCCTAGACTTTTGGAGAAGTATTCAAAAATCATAAATTTTTTATATTAATTATTTTTGTTCTATTATCATTCATGTATATAGGTTATCACACTTCTGAATAATTTTCTTTTCTTTTGAAGGACACATCAAATAAGGATTTGTCAACATTAGCTAAGGCAGCGTTTGAATTACTAAAATGGATGATTGTTTGGGAACCTCACCTCCAGAAGGCCATAACTGTGATTCTTTCTGCTGCTAATGATTCCAACTGGCGAATTAGATCTGCTACATTGACATATCTGCGTACTTTCATGTACAGGTATTATGATCTTTTGTCTGGTTTGCTTTGGCATAGCATACTTTAAGTAATTGGAGTCCTTGTATGCATCTATCTTCATGTGGTAATATTTTATTTTTAAGTCAACTAATTTAAGTCCATGTTTTGAAGTATAAGCAAATAGTGTTTTACAGATAATTTTTTTGTTATAATCATTTTCTCAAAATTATCTAACTACTACCTGTTATGAAGGAGAAGAAAATAAAGATTTGTTCCTTTTTTAACAGGCACACTTTCATTCTATCAAGTTCAAAGAAACAAGAAATTTGGAGAACAGTTGAGAAGTTACTAGTAGACAACCAAGTTGAGGTAAGCTCTCGCTAAAATAAAAACTCAAAATATGTTTTTTTTTCTCCCTTTTTATATTTCGGAGTTTGGATAATTTAGGATGAGATACCTGTACCATATAGAAAATCCTAAGCTTGTTGAAAATCTTTCATCTGAATTGTCATACTTGTCTAATAACATGAATCTTCTTTTCACTTTTAAGATCTGGGGTGTGAAAGTGGAAAGAACGCACACCAAATGTGAGCTTATTTGACTTACATGTGGAGAAAGTGCGTTCACTTGAAATATTTGGTGGTTTTGGTGGTTGTTCCTCGTGTAGACAAATTTATATGAGCATATATTTTAGGGAAACCATATTCTAACATTTGCTTTGTTTTTTTCCCGTGATTTCATCTATTGTTGATGGTTTCTATTTACATTTAATCTGATGTGATTCTTTTTATGACAAGAATCTGGTTTGATTCTGATTACCACATTTAAATCATCTCATTCTGGAGGACTTAATCTTTTGTCTAGGTAAGAGAACATGCTGCAGCAGTTTTAGCAGGCTTAATGAAAGGTGGAGATGAAGATCTTGCTAAAGATTTCCGTGATCGAGCTTATGTTGAGGCAAATATTGTACAAAAGAGAAGAAAATCAAGGTAAATTCTTTCAATGTAATATTTTACACTAAAGATTACATCATGTTTCTGGAGCGTTTAGTTGTTATTTTGTGAAAAAAATGGACCTCAAAAAAGCCTAAATGCTGATTAATTTCTTCGAATGTAATATCATCTTTATTGCTTCTCCATGATCCTGTGAAGTTATATGTGTAGAGTTTGGACCTTTATGAAAAGGGCATAGTTGAAATTTGATTTCTCTACATGATGAGTAAGCTTAATTGTTTAACTCATATTTGGTATTAACAAGAAATAAAGTCACGGTACATCCAGCGTGTCATAAAAATATTATGTAACATGTCGGCAAGACAGCCTAGTATATAGGGTGAGATTTGCAAACATAAGTTTTATTGGTCAATTGAACAGCTGGTTTGATCTCTCCTAACTTTAGCTATAGCATATTTTATGTTTTTGATGAAGTGTGGAAATTTTCAAATGCAGAAATGCAAGCTCTGGTTCATCTGTAGCATCTATTCATGGTGCTGTACTAGCTTTGGTAGCTTCTGTATTATCAGCCCCGTATGATATGCCCAGGTTTGTCCAACAATATAATATCCATTGAACACGAGTACATATTGGTTACTTGGTATGTTAGTAATGGCTAATGTAAAATCAACTTGAGAGAGTAAAAAAGAAGTTAGACAATAAGTTAATAATATAATAAAGTATATCGCTTTCTTGTTGACATATTATGAAATAACTACATTAACTGTGATGTTTGTACTGTCTACCACTATCTTCAAGTCATGCATCGCTTGGAAATGTAAGTTCATCCATGATAATCAAAGGAACAATATCAAAGTAAAAAAAATCATGTCATGTTCCTATATCATTAGAAGTATAAATGATTGAAGTGGTATTGCTAAGGGTATAGTCTAATACCCGAATATTCTTTTTCTAATTGATGGTAATTGAATTTGACAAATGATCAGTGAGCTTGGTTGGGGGAAATCCAAAAGATTTTCTTGAAATCACATTCACTTGTAGAATAAGCTTTTTGCAAGAATGACTTTTTACTCTAATTGGACTCTTCCTATATATAGGGTTTTGTGTGTTGAGCTCAATTATAGATTACAAGGATAAAAAATATACTTTTTTTTCTTCTTGTTTTGGAGATATTTGAAAACATTTTGGAATTCGTAATAGGGTTTTGTGTGTTGAGCTCAATTATATATTACAAGGATCAAAAGTATACCTTTTTTTCTTCTTGTTTTGGAGATATTTGAAGACATTTTGGAATTCGCAACACTCACACCTTTGCGCACCGCACCAATCACTGGTTTATTTTTCTTGATTATGCTGTTGTTAATTCTTGACACTTATTTCTGTTGATATCTGACTGCATAACTTCTTTCAGTTGGTTGCCTGAGCATGTTACATTACTAGCCCGCTTTAGCGGGGAGGCATCTCCTGTGAAATCAACTGTTACAAAAGCTGTTGCAGAGTTCCGGCGGACGCATGCTGATACATGGAATGTTCAGAAAGAGTTATTCACTGAAGAGCAACTTGAGGTATCTTTCTATGGATTCTAAACATATTGTGTTTTGATTTAGAAAATATAATTATTACTACTTTTTTTTAGCGTATTTGTGTCCTAATGTTTATTTCCCCCCATTTTTACAGATTCTGGCAGATACATCCTCTTCATCATCATATTTTGCTTGATCTAATAATCCAAAGATATTGTTAGGACGTAATGAGAAAATTGATTAGGCAAAGTATACTTATCATTTGTTGTGTATTTGTAATTTGTAAAAATAGCTCTTATTTACATTTTTGTACCATTGATCATATTTGTAATAATTTTATTCCATAATGCAGTCTCACAAGTTGAGCTTCTAAACATCCTCTATTTTGTAATATAATATATCTTATACCATGGGGTTAATTAAATCATCAGCTGGTAAATCCCACATGACGCAGTCTGAGTTGAATATATTGGATAGATTTCTAATTTCTTTTGTAGCCTCGGAATCATCCCCATTTTCCTCTTCGAGTTTTTCATGGAACTGGCTTTGATGATCTATGCCTGTGCATGTGCTTCCAGTACATAAACTCTGGCTCCACGGTGATGCATCCCCTTTATTTCCAAAACATGATGGGCTGAATTGGAACCCAGACATTGTAGGGAAAACACTGTATGGCATTGCAAAACTTGAAGATGTAGCTGCAGTGGAGTCCCATGGTTTATTTGAGGGCATCATTTCATGTTCTTGTTGCATGGCCTTTGATAGGTCAAACTTAATCTTCTCAACAGTGTCTTCCCTTTCTTCTGGCTTACAGGTGAAGTAATCGGTGATGTTATTTGCCAGTCCTGCATTAGAATGTTGGCCCTGATAGTTAATCGGCTTCCTGGTAAGTAGGTGGAGCACCTCATCTTTAAAACAACCAAGAGCTGCTTCAGCTAGGTGAGCTGCCTGTGGGGGTGCCAATGTTGTAGCAATTTCAGCCATTAGATGAGAGAATGGCTTGTGGGTGACAGGGTCTATACCCATGCCTGACAGTTTCTTTTTCAGCTTGGTGTTCCAATGGTTTTTGACATCATTGTCAGTGCGTCCTGGCAGCTGGGCTGCTATCAGTGACCATCTGAACATCCATTTAAAGGAAGCATTAACAATCCGATAAAGAGAATTTGCAAATAACATAATCTCAATTCATAATAACATTTATACTACCTGTTGCCAAAAACAGAATGAAGCTTCACAATGGTTTGCTCTTCTGCATCCGAGAAATGCCCATGTTTAAGATCAGGACGAAGGTAATTAGTCCACCTTAGCCTGCAGCTCTTTCCACATCTCTGAAGGCCTATTAAATCCACAAAATCAAGTATTAAAGTTTGTTTTATTAACATTGATTTCAAATAATATATAGACGGAGAGAGAAAGAAAAGGGACTAACCAGCATTCTTAGGAATGAGGCGCCAGTTACGAGTACCGTGTTGAGCAATGTAAGAAGTGAGCTTGTTATCTTCCTCAGGTGTCCACTGACCTCTCTTCACATTGTCCTTCTCACAGCATGGAATACGCCCCATTTCTCTATTCTTTTTTCTCAATATGTTAATTCTCCTACCCCAAAGAAATGGAGGGAAGTATCAAGTATAAGAATTGTTTGTTTTTCTTTCACAAACTTGCGAATTGTCTCTACCAGTCTTTGAATTCTTTGAGGCAAAAAGGGAAGACGTGGAATATTTCTGTGTTGGTTATAGTTTTGTTTTTCCTTCTTCTCTGTTTTTTATTTGGTTGTAACTTACTATTGTTTATATATATAAGAGGTGTCAATTAGAATTGCATGTGTACATGGTTAAAGCCCAAAGGCATCAAAGGTGCATGATTTTATTAAAATATTCAACGCCATTGAGCGTGTGAAAGAGGCAGGTAGCTCACCCACAAGATGCTTGGTCAACTTCTTTTTCTTTCACTCTCTCTCTCTCTCTCTCTTTGTTGACTGCCTTAACCATAGTTTGTGTGCTTAATGCATGTGTTTGGTAAGTTTCTCTTCTTTGTTAACACAACAAATTCACCTTACTTCAGAGGGAGAGTTGAAGGGTTAGATCCTATCTAACTTTGCTTTTCAGCTGTCGATTTTGTTTCTAATGCCGGTTTTAGTTTTATGGATTTCACATTTCAGTAGCACGAGGGAACATGTGAGGTGGATCCCACACCACACGTTCGTAGGGTATGGTACATTTGGTTATAGGAGGAAGTCTTGCTGGACACAAAACTTGGACACACTCACTTCTTAAAAAATGAAAATAGTCTCTGACAAATCAGATGTTATTGATTCAAATATTAATGTACTAGAGGTAGAGGTTGATGAACATAGTGCTCAAGTTGATGTTGAGACATATTTTATCACTAAACATATATTTATGTTATATGATCGAGTTTGTGTTAAATCTATTCAATAAGGTTTTGGGGGTAGTTATTACGTGATTTGATTTTAGTTTTGATAGAAGACAAATTTATGTCGTGATGAATTGTGAAAGATGTGGCGAGTATAAAATAATAAATAAAAAGTTCAAAAGTGGTGAGATTATATCAAGAAAATGTGGACATTCTTTTAGGTTGCGCGATAGTATAGATGACAAATGTTTGGAAATTTAACAAGTAGTGTGGTCTACACAGTTATGAATTTGATCACATATTAACAAATCATTCGATTGTTGGTCTCTTAGATGATGAAGAAAAAAATTGTTGTTGATATAAAAATGAACATGGTTTTGACTAAAAACATACTCACGATTTTGAAAAGAAAGAAGCCTAATTGTGTAATAAATATTTAACAAGTTTATAATGTTTGACATAAAAAAGAAGTTTGTTTTTATGCATAAACACATTGACAATATTGTGGTTGTTAAAGGTTAGGGTAACTATGGATTTCACGTTATTTTAGTTTTACTTGAAAATGGGGAGGTTAGTTGAGCTATGGTATGTTATAACTTTATTAAAGAGTTACAAGTTCATAAAAATGATGATCACAAGAGAAGAAAGGGATTAGGATTGCATATATTCGAGTTATCCAAGATATGTATGAATGAGTATCAACTAATTTGCAAACACGTGGTAGTATAATAGGCAATTCCCCATTATAATAGGTTCGCATCAAGGTTAAACTATATAAGTCCTTACCTTTTTTACTTTAATTTTGAATGTACTCACAAAACATATTTAAGAGTTAGCAGCGAGATGCACACTTTTTGCAAATGATATAATTCTACTTAAAGAATCAAACGAAGGAGAATTTAAATAAGAGGTTTGAGACGATCTTCAGAAACACATGGCTTTCACCTAAGCATAAGTAAGACAAAGTATATGGAATGTGTTCTGGTACGATCAGGGGCGCCTTTTGTGGGAAACTAGCTTCCCCGTCTTTAACAAACAAAGATCAAAGCAAATCCATCATGCGATCATCATGGCCGACAACAACAACAACCAAGCTCCCGATCCCTTCCACCTCAATCCCCTCATTCATGCTGCTACAGCTGACGGGCAGAATCGGCATCGACGGGAGGGACAACAGTCCACTGCTGACGGGCAAGGGAGACCAAGGCAGGAAATCTCTCAACCCGCCAGAAACGAGCAAGCTCAAATCCAAAACAACGAGGCTGACTCTAGGGACGGGCACCCCGCTTCCTCCTTCACTCATACCTCCCGAAGGCAAGAGACCCAGTACGAGAATAACCATGAGCAAGTCGACATCCCCGAGGATGCCAACCCTACGGCCATTCTCCTGCTCGCGGCACTCAAAAAGACCAACCGCCTCATTCAACAACAGAGTGAACGAATTGATAAGCTGGAAAGGAAGCGACGATCACGATCTCCCCCACGGAGGCACTATTGATCACGCTCTTCCTCGTCCTCACGCTCCCCACCGAGGAGGCATCGCCGACGTTCGCCCTCATCTTCACGCTCTCCGCCTAAGAGGTATCGGCGCTGAAGATCCCACTCCCGTTCCCCTCGACGAAAGGACTCACAAAACCAGAAACCCGAGGAGGCGGAGACCGGAAGCCTCTCCCCCGAGCAAAGGCATCGGGGCCCCGCCGAAACTGTTGTGAAGGGTCGCGAACATTCCCCTTCCGAAGACAACCGCCGAGATTCTGGAAAAACACAAGGAAGGCATCACCGAAGCCCTCGGCGAAAACACGGCAACCGTGGAAGACACTCAATTTCCCCTGGTCCAAGCGGCGAGGAAGACTTCCACAGCCCTTTGTCGGAGGACATCCGAAGAGCCCGTCTACCCAGGGGAATGGAAAAACCCCCAACTCTGGACCTCTACGACAGGACCACCGATCCTGACGACCACATCCGGAGTATTGAAGCCGTCATGGACTACCATGTGGTCCGAGGATCTATCAAATGTTGGATCTTTCCGACCACACTCAGGAAAGGAGCGATGACCTAGTACAGGAACCTTCCTCCCAACTCCATCCACTCTTGGCTAGAACTCAAGAAACTCTTCTCAAACCACTTCACAGCCTCTCGTCGGCAGCCGAAGTCTGAAGCGACCCTCGAGGCCGTAATTCAAGGGGCCAACGAACCTCTCTGAGAATACCTCGACAGGTTCAACAAAAGGCCGTTCAGGTGCAGACAACTGATCACATGAAGAGATATCTCCTGGAACGAGGACTCCTCCCCGGGAGAGACTTCAAGAAGGACATCAAAATTGAGAAGGTACGCACCATGGACGCCCTCCTCCTCAAAGCCCAAGCCTACATCGCCTATGAGGAAGGCGAAGCGGTCGTGAAGAAAGGCTCGAGAGGCAATGATGCTACCCGTAGCTCGAGCCAAGACTATTCTCTTTCCCGCCGAGGCAACGAAAAGAGAAAGGACGACAGGCCCCGCAACGCAAAGGAGCAAAGAGGACCAGCTGGTCGTTTCAACGACTACACCCCACTAATCGCTTCGCGCGAGCGCATTCTGGCCGAATGTAATAACACAGAGTTCAAAAACTCTAACGTCCGGCCCCCGAAGCCAAATCCCACCAGACCGGGGACCGACAAGTCCAAATACTGCAAGTACCACAAAAGTCACGGGCATCTAACCAATGAGTGTATACACCTGAAAGATGCCATCGAGACTCTGATTAAAGAAGGCCGTCTCTCAAAGTACACAAAGAAGGGAGAGACTTCCCGGCGAGACGGGCAAGGGAATTCTGACGGAGATAATTCACCAGACGACGGACCATTACAGGTCGCTCTATCCGTCACCCGACCAGAGGATTTCATGCCATCCGTCGAGGTGACCACGCTCTAAGTCCGTGGGAGGGATTCCCGACAGCCATGGTCATCTCCAATGGAGGAGACCTAGGCTCTCTCACAATCAGCTCGGTAAAGAGGAAGTTTGACGAGCTAATCAGCGCCAACTCAGACCTCGGTCCAACCCTCCAGAAGTTCAAAGGGAAATCAGATCCGATAACCTTTTACCTCGAAGAGCTCCCCGACGGATCCTAATTGACGAGGGTAGTTTGGTTGACATCATGTACTCCCACCTCTTCAAAACCCTCAAGCTTGACGACTCTCACCTCACCCCATACGTGGGTTCCGACCTCCAAGGCTTCAACGGAACAACCACCAAACCTTGGGGTTACGTCGAGCTGATCGTCACCTTCGGGGATGGAGAAGCTTCTAGACAAGTCAAGACACGCTTCTTGGTCATCGACTGCAAAACTCTCTACAACTGCATCATCGGACGGCCCACCCTGGCCGAGCTCACAGCCGTTCCCTCAACCGTGCACCTCAAGATGAAGTTCTACACGAAGAGGGGACGGGTAGCCACCATCAATGCCGACATCGAAGCGGCCAGAAGAATATTCGACGCGTCGATGAAAGGATTACAGCTGATCGCCCCTCCTTCTAGCGCCAACAAAAAGCCACGGGCCGAAGACAAGCCAGCTCGGGAAGACCTACAACCATCGACCAATGTCAGCTCGATCGACCTCGACGCCCGTTTCATGAAAGAGGAATTGAAGAACGACGAAGAACCGCAACCGGGGACAACACATTCCGTCTGACCAATTCTGGACGGTGACTTCGAGCTCGTCCCGCTGGGCGACAACCCCAACAAGACGGTGAAGATTGGCAAAGACATCCCAGACCTAGCGAGGAAGCAACTCGTAGCATGCCTTCGAGCTAACGCAGACCTGTTCGCATGGAGCGCAGCTGAAATGCCTGGACTCGACCCCGAGGTCGCTTGCCACCACCTCTCCATTGATCCAGCCGCGAAGGCAGTAGTTCAACGTAGGCGTAGGCAGTCTCCCGAGAAAGCGGAGGCTGCCGAGAAAGCTGTAAAAGACCTCCTAGAGGCAAATTTTATTTCCGAGGCCAAGTATTCAACTTGGCTCTCAAACGTTGTACTAGTTAAAAAATCTAATGGAAAATGGAGAATGTGCGTTGATTATACCGATGTTAATAGGGCTTGTCCCAAAGATGCTTATCCTTTACCTAACATTGACAGGCTGGTCGACAACTCGGCCGGTTATAAATTATTGTCTTTTATGGATTCTTACTCAGCTTATAATCAAATCCCCATGGCGAGATGCGACAAGCAGTGCACGACATTCATGACTAAGTCGGGGAACTATTACTACAACGTAATGCCCTTCGGACTCAAGAACGTCGGCGCCACCTATCAGCGGATGATGAACAAGGTATTCCGAGGAGAGATCGGGGACACCCTCGAAGTGTACATGGACGACAAGATCGTCAAATCCCGGGAAGATACCGACCACACCACGCATCTCGAACAGGTATTTGAGCAAGCCAGAAACTGTAAGATGCGATTCAATTCGGAGAAGTGTACCTTCGGAGTCCGAGCAGGGAAATTCCTCGGGTTCTATCTGACAAAGAGAGGAATCGAAGCCAACCCAGCCAAATGCCGAGCATTCTCAGAACTCCCAACACCAAATGATAAAAAATCAATCCAAGTCTTAAACGGGATGCTCACAGCGCTGTCTCGGTTCGTCGCAAAATCTGTCCAACACGCCCTCCCATTCTTTAAGCTCTTACGCAAAGAAGCAACCTTCGAATGGTCCGAGGAATGCGAGCAAGCACTCTCCCACCTCAAAAAAGTCCTCTCAGAACCGCGCATTCTGACCCGACTGGGAAACGACGAGATACTATATCTCTACCTAGCCGTCTCAAACGAGGCAGTCAGCGCGGCCCTACTCCGAGAAGCCTAAGACGGGAAAAAGCCTGTGGATTTCACTAGTAAAGCCCTACAAGGACCCGAGGTACGGTATCAGCAAATCGAAAAAATCGCTTTGGCACTGATAATGGTCGCTCGAAGGTTAAGTTATTATTTCCTCGCCCATACGATCGTCGTTCGAACCGACCAACCCATCAAACAACTCCTCGGCCGACCAGACATGGCCGGGAGAATGCTGAAATGGTCACTAGAGCTGTCCGAGTTTGGCATCCAGTACGAGAGCAGGAAAGCCCTGAAAGCTCAAGCACTGGACGACTTCATAGCTGAAATGACGTCGATCACATCTCCTCCCTCGGCAGAGAATAAATGGACCATCTACGTTGACGGCGCTTCCAGCAGTTCGGGAAGTGGAGCCGGCATTATCTTGGAGAACGACGAGGGACTCATCATCGAGGTCTCCTTGGTGTTATCTTTCACAACCTCAAACAACCAGGCCGAATACGAAGCCTTCCTCGCCGGTCTGCGACTCGCGAAAGACGTAGGCGCCCATCAAGTAAAGATTTACACAGATTCCCAACTCGTCGCATCTCAAGTTAACGGCGACTACCAAACCAAAAACGATACCCTCGTCGAATACCTCGCATTGGTCAAAGAAGAAATGAAAAAATTCGCAAAGGCAGAAGTTGAACACATACCCCGAGAGCATAATTCCCGAGCAGACGTCCTCTCCAAACTCGCGAGCACGAGGAAGAAAGGAGGAAACAAGTAAGTAATCCAGGAAATCCTCTCAAAACCGAGCGTGGACAAGATTACTTCCTTGATACAAGTGCTCGCTATCGGAGACGATCAATGTTGGGTGACCCCTATATACAATTTCCTCACCAAAGATAAGCTACCAACCGACGCAAAGGAGGCCTCCACGATCAAAAGACGGGCTTGCTCATATGTCATCGTCGAGGACAAACTATACCGACGAGGATTTTCCATTCCCCTGCTTAAATGCGTCGACGCCGCCCAGGCGCTCGAAATACTGCAGGAACTTCACGAGGGAATCAACGGCCAACACCTCGGCGGTCGCTCATTAGCGAGGAAAGTCCTAAGGACCGGATACTATTGACCGACCATGCAGCAGGACACCAAAGAGCATGTCCAGAAGTGTGACAAATGTCAGCGTCACGCCGACATGCACCTAGCTCCCCCGCACGAGCTTAAATCCCTATCCTCACCCTAGCCATTCTCCACTTGGGGAATGGACCTCCTCGGACCTTTCCCAGTAGGATCATTCCAAAACAAATACTTGATCGTCGCCGTGGACTACTTCACTAAATGGATAGAAGCCGAAGCACTCGCTAAAATCACCGCCCAAAACGTGCTCCGCTTTTACAAACGGAACGTGCTCGCTCGATTTGGGGTACCCCAGGCAATAATAACCGATAACGGCACCCAATTCACGGACAGAAAATTCCAAGAATTCATAGCTAAGCTAGGTACCAAGCAACACTTCAGTTCAGTCGAGCATTCCCAGACTAATGGGCAGGCCGAGGCCGCGAACCGAGTCATCCTCCAAGGATTAAAACGAAGGCTCGGCAAAGCTAAAAGAGCTTGGGTCGAAGAGTTGCATAGCGTACTATGGGCGTACAGGACGACCCCGCATTTGAGCACGGGAGAAACTTCATTTAGACTAACTTACGACACCGAGGCCGTCATACCCGTGGATATTCGAGAACCATCTCGTCGTACCGAGTCACCCCTCGAGGAAGAACTCAACGACAAAGCTATGAGGGAGGAACTCGACATGGTTGAGGAAATCCGAGCAGGAGCCTCCCTCCTCGAAGCAAAGTTAAAGCAACAGATAGCACTGCGCCACAACACCAAAGTCATCAAACGCGAGTTCAAAGTCAGAGCTCTAGTCTTGCGCAAAAACATGAAAGACTCACGCGAAGGCAAACTCGCCCTAAACTGGGAGGGCCCATACCAAGTTTACGACAAAACCGAGAACGGCGCCTACTACCTCGAGAACCTGCTCGGTGAAAAACTTGCTCGACCTTGGAACGCTGAGAAACTCAGACGATATTACAGCTAAAGCCTGCTAACAGCCACCCGAGCATTGACCTCAAAGACGAGAAGTGACGGGTGCGGACACGCGTTGTGGTACAGACGCAAACGCTCCATGACAACGACGATTGGAATTCCTTACCAAGACAGAGATCCGATCACACGGGGAACCCTACACCTAGATCCACTGTGGCAGTACCTTCACGGCAGAACCCCAGCTCGCGATGGGACCGTTCGTGCCACGAGCACCTGGCCCCGACCGCGGTCTCGTACTCGTTTATAGCGCACACCTGCTCTGCGCACTCGGTCCGTACCCCACACGCCCGGAAGATCACCTAAGGTCGAGCAAAATCAAATAACAAAAATATTTCTAAGTGCGATAACGTTCACACGGACAGACGACCATCAGTTGTCGAGCATAGTCCAATAACAAATATTTCTAAGTGTGATAACATTCGCACAGATAGACGACCATCAGTTGTCAAGCACAAGCCCATAACAAAAAATATTTCTAAAACGCAAGGCTTTCTAAACACACAGAAGAAAGTCGAACACATGCAAAATTACGAAATAAAAGTGCATTCAAAAGTTAAAACCCCGACCAAATAGGTCGGTAATATCCGGAGATTACAAAAATTATGGGCATGTAGGCCCCCAAAACAAGCCGGGCATAGCCCAATATCCAAAAAGAAAAAGTAATATGGCGCGCAGGCCGAACAAACACGGGTACGCAGACCCAAAGTAAATAAAACCAACAAAGTCATTCGTCCTCGGCCGGAGAGTCAGGCACCAATTATCCGTCCACGATCCTCGACGAGAGCTCGATGTTGTCTACCTTCAACTCCGGGTTCAAAAGCTTCAGTTGCTCAATTGCTCGGTTGAACCCGGCTTCAGCCATCTCAACACAGTCGAGTTTAAGGGAATCGATCTTCTCCACAAGCTCAGCCCTGCACTTCAATCCGGCTGTATCCTCAGACTCCTCCGCCGTCGGCGCCCAGGTTGCCTCGAGATCAGCAGGCTTTTTCTTCCCCGCTTCCAGCTCCTCATCCTTTTTCTTCAGGGCATTCTCGACCCTCGTCTTCAACTTTTCCCGAGCAGCTCCCATCTTGTCCAGCTTGTCCTTGGCAGTCTTCTTGTCCGACTCTGCCTTCTTCAACGCAGCAGTAGACACGGTGTCCCCCCGGGCGAACACTTGGGCCATCTCCAGGACCCTCATAACAGCAGCGCTATCCCCAGTAAGCTGTTTGAGCCGAGCAGGAGCATCCATATCCCCTATCCTCCTAGCTTCGTCCGAGGATACAGACAAAGGATACCGCTCGAGGTACTGTCCATCTTTGAAGCAGGGAGGAAGTGATCAGTGGTTTTTACATATGTTTTTACCATTGTTTTTAGTTATCTTTAAGTTATTTTATTTAGTATTTTATTTCCTTTTTCCGCATTTTATGCTTTGATTGTGTGTTTCACTGTTTGTAGACTCAGGTGAATGAAAGGGGATAAATCAGTGCAAAAAAGTACAAAACTGAAGAAAAGCACATTAGCTGGTTAAACGCGTCCCCAAACGCGTGTGGACGTAAAGAAATCCCAGTTTCTGCTGGGACGCGTCCCTAGACGCGTGTGAACCTTGAAAGGCCCCCAGTTTGATGAAACGCATCCCCAGATGCGTGTAGACCAGAGAAAAAATGACATGAGGCCAAAACGCGTCCCAGGACGTGTGCCATATCCCCAGACGCATGCCCACACGCGTTCCAGACTACCAGAATTGGCCTTTCTGCCCAGACACGTTCCAGGACGCGTGTCACTCCACCAGAATGACAAAGGAAATATCTTCTCCTGCTAGGACGCGTCCCTGGACGCGTGTGAGTCCACCAAACGCGTCTCCACACGCGTGTGTGCGTGTTATTTTGGGCTTTCGTGCTGAAAAGCCCAGTCAGGTAGAAATAAAAGAAGGAGAATATGTTTGAACAAGGGTTGGACAATTTTGGGTGCGAAAATACTTTGGAGAAGCTGGAGAATGCAGATTCTAAGCAAGGATTGAAGATTTCCATGAGTGTTCGCGATTGAAGATCTGGTCCCCTTTATTTATCTGTAATGTCTACAATTCAAACTATGATTTTTGTTATTGTTATGAGTAGCTAAACCCCCCATTGCTAGAGGGGTGACCCTGATTTTGATTTGTAATGAATACATTTATATTTTTGCAATGATAATTTGGTTTGTTCTTTATTGATTTGTTCTCTTATTGTCTTATTGCTTTTTATGTCGGACAAGCGGAAATTGATTTTGTGTGATACAATTAAGCCGGACAAGCTGTTGTTCATGATCTATCTGAGAACATATTTTAGTAGATATTAGCTCGGACTAGGAATACCCTTCAATAATCAGAATATTCTTGGTATTGGAAAGCTTAATGTCAACTGTAATTTCTATGGACATAGTGATTAGGTTGAGGGATTAAAGAATTATTACCTGAGGACTTGGGAATAATAAACCTTAAGAACTGATAATCAATTGGACAAAACATTGTTGCAAGATATAGTTATATTTGTTGCATGATCAAATCATTCACCGTACTTTAATTATTTACTGTAATTGCTTTTATCCAAAACCAAACAAACCTCTTATAGTTTTTGTTTAATTGAAATATTGAAAAAACTCTGATTCGTCAAGCAGTCCTCGAGATTCGATATTCGGGGAATATTCCCTTTATTACTACAGAGGCAAAATAGTACACTTGCTATTTTACCTATCAAGGCGTTCTCGACCCTCTACTTCAAATTTTCCCGAGCAGCTTCCATCTTGGCCAGCTTGTCCTCGGTAGTGTTCTTGTCCGACTCTGCCTTCTTCAGTGCAGCAGCAGACACGGTGTCCCCCCCGGGCGAACACTTGGGCCATCTCCAGGACCCTCATAACAGCAGCGCTATCCCTAGTAAACTGTTTGAGCCAAGCAAGAGCATCCATCTCCCCTATCCTCCTAGCTTCGTTCGAGGATACAGACAAAGGATACCGCTCGAGGTACTATCCATCTTTGAAGCAGGGAGGAAGCACGAATGCGCGATACGGCCCCCCGCCTGACGCCTCCTCGCGAGCTGTCTCCGCCTGACGCTGCCTCTTCGGAGTCCTCTCGGCCTCCAAGTTCACCACGGGAGAACCAGTCGACCCCGAGGCGTCACCCGACCCCCCTGTCCGGGGCTGTTTCTTTGCTCGAAGTCTCCGCGCTTCATTGGCAAGCTTGGTAAGTTTGTCATCCTTCGTCGATATGGCATCTGAAAAACAAAACAGATGGGTTAACAAGAAACGTTAATTAGAAATCCGAAAGAGAAATAACCTAAACACCACCTAGCAGCGCCTTAGTTTCCTCGGGTGTCTTGCACGACAAAAGGGCTTTCGTGTTTATCGCCCGCGTCTCGACCATCGCTACACCCTCCTCGTCCAGGATGGGCTCGCCACTCCTCGTCACCGATCAGGCCAGGGAAAAGCTGCCTACATACTTGCACAGGATCGCGTAAGACGCTGTGTCCTGCTCGTCCAAGTCCTCATCCTCGCTGGCATAATTCTTAGGAGGAACATTGAAATGGCCTCCCCACCAGAAGAAAGGAAACATGCTGCAGAGTTTAGTCTTCACCGCACCAGTCTCGTCCCGTGCCGGGTTTCCATCCTCGCCGCGAACCGTCACCAACTGGGCCAGTGAAGTATACGCTGCCCGGCTATGCAGACGAACAACGTAATAATGATCTTTGAAGTCCTTTACCGATTCGATGTACATTTTGAAGAGTTTCCGGTCGGCGTTCTTGAAAGAAACCCAACTGAAGCCCCCTCCAGCCGAGTGCCTTTGTACGCGAAAGCACCAGCCGAACAGGGCGGTAGTAGCACCGATCCCCAGGTAGTCACAGACAATTTCAAAGGCCCGCATAAAAGAAAAGGCATTCGGATTCAATTGAGACGGGGCCAAGCTGAGACCGGCCAGCAAAGCAATTTGAAAGTTGGAGAAGGGCAGGCGAAATCCGAGCTCCCTGAACACATGCTCGTACATGGCGAAACTGTCTTCGGTAAAACGAGAACAAATTCGGTCGTTTACAGACGGGCAACCAACCTGGAAATTACAAGGGTCACTTGACCCCCTGTCTTCAACCTCCCTAAAAGCCTCGCTCAGAGACTCAGTGTATCGTGAGACCACGGTCATAGGCTCGTCGGCCACCCAATCTAAATTAACCTCGCAGTCATAATCAAAGAGCAGAGTCGGGGGAACATCCTCCTCGGCTTCGGGGTCGGAGGAACCCCCCTGTTCTTCTTCCTCTTCTATAGCAGAAAGATGTGAGTTCTCGACCTCGATCTCCTCAACCTCCGAGCTGCTCGCGACCGTGTCCCGCGAACTAGACCATGAACTAGACTCCGAGCTAGATGCCGAGCTAGATCCCAAACTGGATTCACCCGCATGCAGAAGGAAAAAATGAATTCGACGGTTCATCAAATCCACCCTTCCACCGCAACACAAGTGAAAGGGTAGAGCGGCGAGCAGCGGAGCCCCCGGCTAAACCCCCTTTCGAGGACTTTCTCGTCCACCAGCCGAGGACTCAACCCAATTAAACTTAATAAAAAATTAAACACAGTGCACCCTCGAGTCCTATGTAACACGACAGGGGAAACTCCTGAAGGCGCCGGGGATAATCATGAGCAAGCCGAGCTAGAACCGGTAGTTCCCGAAGGAAAACATGAAGGCGCCGACCAAACCCATGAGTTTGCCGAGCCAAATCATGAATGTGCCGGACAGTAACAGAAAAAACAACTAACTAATGAACCATTCCCGGGCATCGCTTGAATAACCCGGGGAGATGGTGATGTCTTTGAATCTCACTAAGAGAAACCGCCGATGTAGATGATAAAGGCAGCGGGGACGCATTCTGCAAACCCCCTAAAATCAACAAAAGACACTTGAAATCGCAAGATAGGGTCATAATCGTACCTGTTGTCGACATGATTCAGGTGGCTGAAGCGTGATTCCTAATTGGATGTTGGTGCAACCTTGAAGTTCTCGAAAGTATCAATCTGAGGCCGAGCACAAAAACAGAGAGCGAAAAACCCTAAATGAGAGGGTTTAAGCCTTTTTAAGGGGAAACGCTCAGAATATGAAACGTCACGTCAGCTGACACCTCCTCCCTAGGCACCGCAATCTACCCCTAGGCAATCATTACTCCGTTGGTTATCTGCCACGTCAACAAGTGTTGAACACGCGCGACTCCTCATCTTCCCCCAAGAACGGCTCCATCCGGGCACGACCTACAAACGGGGACCAACTGAACATGGGCCGAGCACTAGAAAAGTCGAAGCTTCCTGCTCGGAAACTCCAACTTGGGGGGCTCCTGTTTTGGACTGGGCCAAGATTCGGCCCAATCTACTTTCGACCCACTTAACCTTGGAGGCCCAAAGCATCCCTGAACCCATAAATGGAAAACAGTGCTCGTCTCCTCGAGGACTCGACGACACTGGAGCAAGTTATTTGGTGCCCGACATGAGTGCTCCCCACGAGCACCCCGCCCGACGAGGACCTACCTCCTCACTTAGACCCGAATATGTCAAGCGTGCTCCCCGTGAGCACCTACTCCGCCGAGGACCCTTCTCCTCGTAGGGTTCATTCACATCCAACTCCCCGAATAATACGGAGTCCACGTGGTCCTTAAAAGACCGCGTCTCCCTTGAACTTCGGAGTGGTTGAACAAGACGGATGGCACTCACGCATCTCCGATATTTCCGCCTAGGAAACCTGTCTGTCTCCTAATTGGGCCTGGGAATCCAGCCCAGTAGCGAGATCATGGCCCAGCGTTGGGGGATATAAATACCCTCTTTCATTAGAGGGTCAGGTATTCATTCTCTTCTAACCTTTAGCTCGTACTTGCACTCTGATTGCTCGTCTTCTTACTTTAGCATCGGAGTACCTTGCAGGTACACCCCCCTCCACTTCTCAAAGATCCAGTTCCGTGCAGGCCTTGACGATCCGTCTGATCAGGTACGATCAGAATGCAAGTTTAGCAAAAACATAAATGTTTCTATCATGAAGGTGAAAGTTGGAGATCATATTGTCCTCAAAGTCACAAGGTTTAAATATTTTGGATTTGTAATAAAAACAATGAAGAAATAGATGGGAATTTAAACCATCAAATTCAAGTAGGGTGACAGAAATGAAGGAGGTCTTTAGGGATTTTATATGATAAATAGTTACCACTAAAGCTGAATAGAACATTTTATCGAACTATAATAAGACCTATGATGTTGTACAAAACAAAATATTAGATGGTTAAGAGTCAACACGAGAATAAAGTGTGATAGAGATGAGGATGTTGTGTTAGATGTTTGGTAAGACATGACATGATAAGATTAGAAATAAAAATATTAGAGAGTGTTGGGGTAGCACCTATAATAGAAAATATGGTGGCAAATAGACTTAGGTGATTTGGACACGTAGAGACAAGACATGTAGATTATGTTGTAATGAGAGTAGATCAGATGAAGATAAGTCAAATAATTAGAAGTGAAGACTTAGAAAAACTATAAGAGAAGTTTTTAAGAAAGATCTCATATTACCAATTTAGGTAGAAACATGGAATTGGATAGAACATCATGGCTGAAGTTAATCCATGTAACCAAATCCAATTAGTGGGGTAAGGTTTGGTTTTTGTTGTATATATTGTTAGATTTAATTGGTTTTTGAACTTTATAATATTTTGAAATCAATACCAAGAACAAAGTATAATATGTTTCTTTTCTTGCCAAGAAACCCACAAGGGTAGGAAAGAGGGATGCAAGAAGAACACAATGAAATTGATTATAAACTTCTATTCTTTACTTTCTCTTTGAAACAAGATTACAAGTGTTACAGAATAACAAATAATCTATCTCACCCTTATTAGGATTTGAAAGAGACTAGTATGTTATTTATAATAAAACTAGCACACTAAACTAATGGGCTTTTACATACAGACCCATTACACAAGCTAACTTAGAAACAAGCTAACTTAAACAATTGGGCTTAACAAACAGGCTCAATCCGACATGCTAACAATCCTAGCATTTCGACTACTGCATACTTGAGCATATTTCGACTACAGCAATGCAGGTCTTCGACTACAACATATGATTAGACTTTGAAGGCATGCTAAGATCCTGTCGAATTGTTGAACCAAGAAGATACTCTTCGACCATACTGAAGTTCAATCCAATATCTCACAAATATCCACCTTGGAACAAACTCTATAAAATTAACGAAACAAACTAGCTTTCTTCCTGTAGCTTTACCAACTGCATACAGTGGAAAAACTTGCAACTTGGCAAGGTTTTGGTGATCATATCAGCAATATTGTGATCTATCAAAACCTTCAGCACTTGGACTTCTCCATGCTCGATTAACCCTATGATGAAATGCAGCCTCACATCGATGTGCTTAGTTTGCTCATGATAGGCTGAATTCTTCAACATGTGTATTGCACTTTGACTATCACATTAAAACATTGATAACTCGACCTTGAAGTTTTAGCTCTTTAGCAAAACCTTCAAGCCACAATGCTTCTTTTACAACTTCAGTGAGGACAATATATTCTGCTTCACTGGTTGATAAGGCAATAACCTTATGAAGTGTTGCTTTTCAACTAATTGATGTGCCAAATATAGTGAATACATATCCAGAAATAGATTTCCTAAAATCCATACAACCCGCATAATCAAAGTCGACATACCATTCGATTACTGCTTTACTATCTTCACCACAGGCTACACTATAAATTAAGACTCTATTGAGAGACCCATTTATGTACCTTAGAATCCACTTCAATGGTTGCCAGGGAGCCTCTCCAGGATTCGCCATGTACCTGCTTACTAGACTTACTGCATATGCTATGTCGGGTCTAGTACAAACCAGAACATACTTTGAGACATTTTGCTACAACATTTTGGATATTCAACAAGAACATCATTTTTCTTGATATTTCTACCTTAATGATTTGATTATTTTTTCCTTCTTAGATCGAGAGACTCAAATAATTCATGTAAATATCATAACCATTTTCTAAAAGTTGTCCCAAACTCAAAATATTCTTCTTCATATTTGGAACGTAGTAAACATTTGAAAAAAATTGATGTCTTCCATATTTTAAAAGAATTAAGATATTACCTTTGCCTTTCATTGGAACCTTAGAGTCATTGCCAAATGAAACATTTCGATGGATGATTCATTAATTTCTACGAAGATGCTCTTTTTTCTACACTTATAGTAACTAGCACCAATTTCAAGGTATCATGAATTTTCTTGGTTTCCTTCATTATTTCCAAGTGCAAATAACATTGTTTCAAACTTATCCTCATTTCCTTCCACATAGTTGGTCTTCTCATCAACTCTATTTTCGAATGATCTATATTTTGAAGCGTAATGACCAAACTTGTGACAATTGTGACATTAATTTTGAGATTTATAATTCCTTTTATTTGTGTATCATCTTCCATGTCCTCTAATTGAGACTTCTCCTCTCTCATAACTGTTCTAGTGAAATTTAAACCTCTTCCAAAGTTGTCACATCCAACATGTCCTCGACCGCGGCCTCGTTCTCGACATCTACCTATACTTTGTTGGCATATATCAAATATGAGATATAATGAAAGGAATATATTATCTATAATTCTCACATCTTCTAAATTGTTACTGTAACACCCTTCTAAACTCAAATACAATATTCGCAATATAATATGAATTAAATCAATTCAAACATCCATCGATGGTGTCACCTTCATAAAAACTTCACATTAACAAGTCCAGCTCCGTAACACGGGTTCCCAAATTTATTTAAACCAAATGCTTCTTTAACACAACAATGATAACATCAATTTCTCACAGTAGAATTCATAGTTTAAAATATCTTTATTTAAAATACTTCATGAAAACTAGTTCGTTCTTCATTATTCATAAAACATAAAACAAAACCATCAAATACCATGAAAGGTAACTCATCATATTAAGATAAACAACAAAGAACATAATAGTTCCAAAACAAACGATCCCAACTCCGATTTAACACATCATATTAAGATAAACAAAAAAACACAATAGTTCCAAAACAAACGATCCCAACCCCGATGTTACGTATCATTTAATTCTCATTTACTCACGGATATTCAAACATCACACCATAAAATATTATGCAATGTCACAAACAATACAATGCAACATAATTAGACTCATGCATGTGGTACCAAAACTTCACTGATGACTCAGTCATTGTTCTCCAAAGATCCCCATCAACAGGACCGATTCTCGCTTGGAACCAAAGCACTTCACAATATCGCACTATGGGATTGAGGCTATCACTAGACCAATTGTCCTGCAAACATCACTGGACCTATTGTCCTAACATATGCTGTGCATGTATGATGCACAACATTCATTTATTCATCACATCATGCAATCATATTTACACATAATTCACATTCGTCACGTTGTCAATCATGACAACAACAACTTAGTACAACAAGCAATACATACACATAGTCACATAATCAAGTTCCACACCATTGACAGATAACCCTCTAAACCTATCTAAACATGCCGATTAAATTTCAGAAAATTACTAAAAAATTAGCATAAAATATAAGCTTCCGTAATCCGAAACCACTTTTCAAAAATATTATTTTTTGTCCTAGTAACCCGCGCTAAGCGGCCTCCTCCTCGAACCACGTTTTATAAACGGAACCACGCTAAGCGCGATCCACCGTGCTAAGCGGGATCTGCGATTTCAGCAGAAAATTCTGTGCGACAAGCATTATACCAGTCTGAATCTTTAACCCCAAAACATGTTCAAATAAGTATTTTCCCGCGATTTAAGGCATATTAACCTAGCTCTAACATGTATTGCCCATTACAAACATCAAAATACAATTGTTCATCACAACACCAAGAATCATCATTAAAACCTTAGACCTTCAAACCCATGGAATGGTGGATCTGACTCTAGATCATGTTATTCCTCATCAATTCATCAATCATCAACATCATATATCACACTAACAACACATTCCAAGCAACAATCATCATAGACATCAATTCATCACAAAAATCCTAAACACAAACCCAACCTACAATTATCTAATCCTAAACACAAACCGCCTGATATGATTTTGCTTCTACTCTCTATGTATTGCTACCATCACTATGAAAAGTTAAAGTTATCATTTGTTGGATTAGATTTGTACTCTAATATATCATATACGAATAACTTATTATCATTTATCATGACGTTATGTCTATTTTATGTCTATTTTAGTTATGCAATCATATTAATCTTATTTTCGTGTTTAATGGTTGTTATATCTTAATCATGTTTATGTACTCTATTATATATCACATGATATACAATCCTCATAATTGTTTTTTTAATAACAACCTATACATGTTTATCTTTTGTGTGTCTAAAGAGCGTGTTGATGTTCGAATTGTTGAGAATAATGCAAATATGAGTGTGGATAATAGTCTCATATTAGAAATGTATGAAATGTTCCGAAAATTAACAATGCTCCCGAACTCGATCCTCCTCCTATTGTTGGGCTAACACAAATAAGTGTCACCACCCAAAACCCCTCTAAATGTTGTCTTTATGTGACATCGTTGGAACTATATTTGTAAGGCAAAAGCTAATGTCCTCTAAGATCATCTCAACGGGTGACGAGAGTTTTTTTGATGTTAAAACTTAAACGGTAGTATTATTGGTGATATCCATAAATTAAATTTTTTAGAGTCATTGAGCAATTTAAAATAGTAAATTTGTAAGGAAAAACATGTTTTCTTTAAATTCAAAAGAGATACCATAATTTTGTTGAAATTCTAAAATGTAATTTTTATTAAACTATCAATAGCTCATTATAATTTCACCAAACTTGTATCCAAACATACAAATAAGAGCTAAACCGAGAAAAACAACAAATCTCGAATTCATCAATGCTCCATGATTATATAAGACATTCTCCTATGTTTAATGTTTGGTTTCAAAAAGTAAAACTAAATTTCATCTTCTCATAAACCTTCTCAGCTTAGTTTTGCAGATACTATCCCTTGAATGGATCCAATGAGAGTGAAAGCTCCCACCACAAACCCAACAGTGCTAAAAGTCCTAAGCCAAATCCACTTGCTTGTCCATGGTTCAATGTTGCACTGACTAATATACATTTCCACCGGGAAATATATGGTTAATGGATAATATATTATGCCAGCCAAAACTCCCAAAATCTGGTTGAAGTATGGAAACAGCATCGCAATCACCGTCGTCGTCACGACATAAAATGTTCGGAAACATAGCCTTAGTGGACTTAGTTGAAATTTTGGTAACAATGGGAGTTTTAAGTCGTATGCGTAATTCACAAATCCACTCTCTGAAAATCTAAAACGTAACCAGTTCTCAACGTTCGCGTAAAGTGGCTGGCTATACACCTGCATACCAAAAACAAAAACACGTCTCGTAAGTCTAACATTTTATCAATGATCCATTATATACGAGTCTAACGAAACGTGTATGACACAACGATAGAGCCAACAAACAGATGTTCAGTCTATATATTATCTGATGTGAGACTCTTAACAGATAACTTTATGTTCATTTGTTTGAGGGGCGAAGAAGGAGAAACGGTGTACCTGGTATGCACCAACGAGGTGAATAACTATACAAGCATTGGCGAAGTCTACGAGCCAATAAAGCTTATAACTTGCAAAGCCTGTTAAAAGATTTCCTGGAGTATCATTACCAAAAGCTGCATAACCAGCACAGCCGCAGCAGAGGTAAAACAATGTTGTGATGATAACCGATATCGTTGAGGCTCTCCTCATGGTTACGTTTTCCGCAGGAGGCGATTTCAAAGTGTCCTTCAAAATGTGAAGATAAGTTATATTAGACTTTTGAGGATTTGTGAAGTCAAATTATTGATATCTAAGATCACGCGTACCTGAATTTCTATAAGAATTACTGAGAACGGATAGGAGAAGGCTATGTCACCGAGTGCTTGCGCAACCAGCCATACTTTTTCCATTCCGGTTGAAGTTGGCACGCCTCTAATGTTACCCGCAAAATGTCCGTTTTCTGAACACACGATTACCACAAACTTATATATGTGATACATTGTCTAAAACGTCGCGTGAATCACAATTCTAGTCTACAAAATTTGAAATTGAAAATCCTGATCACATTAGTCCTTCTAGATCGGCTAATGTGATACGAGATTTTCATTTTCTCGATCATTTTGAAATCTCCTTAGTTTCGTGATATTGTTAAGAAAGTAAGAATACCATTGATTTTATCGGTGGCAAGTCCCATTCCAATGAAAGCATAAGCAAAGGACATTATTGCTGCAACGATCGAGAGCCATTCGATGTTACGAAAATTCGGAATCTGCGACAGAACAATTTGGATAGCCCCAAATACAAGCATGTTATATGTATCCGTCACATAACATGTTCCTTCATTCCCTTTGCTATGATGGTAACAGGCTGATTCCTGGATTGATCTGCAGCCGCAAACACAAACATAAACATCGAAATCGATAGAACTATTACAGATTCTTTAGTGACATTAGTTTTAGTGAGATTTAGTTAACAAGATTTGTAACTTGTGTGAGAAGTTAAAGAACAGAACAGACCTTATGCTGATGGATGCTGTAATGATGTAGGCAATTCCAAAACCATATAAGCATATATTTACAAAAACACTGCAGAGGCGTCCATTTCCTACTCCTGTAGCCACAAATAAGGATCATGTGTTAATGTTCTTGCATATAGAGATTCGTGCACAGTACTATTGTAATATTGTGTCTTATTCATAAATTTGTATCAAACACCAAAAATCATTTCACTAAATTATAAAAACTATACTTTCTTAAAATTGGTAAAAGTTAAAACAATTCAAAAAGCAATTTGCAAAAAACAACAAATTCATATGTGACCATGATAGTTATCCCTCACAACAACTCCAAACGCGTCAGTTTACATTTTGACATCAATATGTAACAGACATAAACAATTAAATTAAATTTCTAAAAATATTAATTTAAATTTTACTTTTTAAAATTAAATTAACATAGAATCATAAACTAGTAATAAAATCGATAAATTTACTTGAAATCATAAAATTTATAAAAAAGAGGATTTACTCGAAAATTAAATCTAAAATTAATTAAAAACTACTAAAAATTTAATAATTATGTAAAAAATTTGATAATAAAAAAAAAGGAACTATCATAAATTCCTAAGAAAATGTGTTAAATTTTCTAGATACTAATATCATTCTATTCCCTTATCTATAATTGATTTCATCGCCACCACCAAATTACTGAGTTGTAGCACTTATCTACACAAACTTATCATAGCTTTTTACAAAATACTACTATAAAATATAATTCTATTTCCCTGATTTTAATTTTGATTTTTGCTTTTTTTTTTCTTTTAGTTTTTTTAGTTTATGTGAAAAAACAACTAATTTATAAGATTAGAAATACTGAGTCATAAATTTTTATTCCTGTATATATCTATTAAAAAATGAATATAATTTTTAATTAAGCTGGAATTACCTTAAAATGTTTTTTCATTATTTTTTTGTACGGAGAATGATTTAAATCACAAACTATACGACAAATAAATCATGACGCGTAATGAGTGAACGAATTACACGTATATTAACTAAAAGTAGTGATTTATTAATTAATTAATTAAAGTTTGTTTGTTATGTGATAATTTATGTGGTTTTGTATGGAGTGGAGAAAGGTAAGGGTCAAGAGTTAACAAACAAGATACACGTGCTAGCTTTAAGAATGTTATTGTTGCCGTGACAAACTTAAAAGCTTTATGTAACCTTTTGATTAGTCCAAATCAAGACCTAAATTTTCGCTTACTTTATCATCATCATTTAATTTTTATTTATTTTATATTTTAAGTCTTCTGACATTGCCATAACAACCTGGACTAAAATTAAATGTAATATGAGTTTTGTATCATATGAATTTGACAAAAAGTAAAAGAAGAAAAACTAACCCTTATGTAAATTAACAGCATCAAGGTAAGAAGAGCTTCGATGAGGACCATATTCAGGATCCGGAGACCGATAAGTATCACTTAGAAGAAAAGCAGAAAGAAGAGTAACAGAAGCAAACAAAAGAATCGCTAATGGTCCTGCAATCCATCCAATCTGTGCAATACTCCATGCCAATGACAACACTCCAGACCCTATTACTCCTGTCACTATGTGCGCAACTGCCGTCCATACTGTCCCTGTTCTCAATCATCATCACAATCCATCCACAATATTAACATTAACGTTATTGATTCATGAACACGAATTCATATATAAATTGAGAAGAGAGAAAAATGAAATACAGACCTGTTCTTTTAACATGATATTGTTCGTGAAATTGGGATTCCAAAAATGGAGTACTGTTGTCACGTGAAAGACATTCGTCACTCATGATTTTGATTATGTAAAAATCAGATTGATTGTTAGAAACTTGATGGAGTGATTTGGATATATATAGATGAATCGGATTTTGAATTTTCCTTTTACAGAGAAAAGGGATCAGATTTGGCTTTGAAAGATAAAATCAAATACGATAACGCCAGAAGCTTATTTTATACTCACACATGCTGTAATGGTGTATACATGTCATCAATGTCACTTTTTTTTTGTATTATATTATTTTTTGAACTTTTTTTCTATACAATTAATTGCATCCAATGAATTAAAATAACTTTGCAATAATGGTGATGTGTAAATTATAATTGTTGATAGATTTTTAGTATTTGTTATTATTGAAAAAAATTATTTCAAGGTATTAATTAAGAGAATTAGATCTAGCAGGAGTCACGGAATTTTCACATGACAAATCAAATTTGAATTAAATATTTTAAATTTTTTAAATAGAATTATCTTTGATTGGATCTATTAAAAATTAATAAAATATTATAAAGGGATTTATCACTAGTATAAAGGGAGTAAATACATCTTGAAATCTTTGTATCTATTATTATAAAGAGATTTATCACTAGTATAAAGGGAGTAACCAATCGTTAGTTGGTATAGTAGTGATTGGCGCTGGATTTGGTTGGAAGAATTACGGTTCGATTCTCCGCAACTGCGATCGGGAGGGGGCTGGACCTACTTGATGTCAGAACTGACATCTGAAACCAGACTATACCGGTGATGATAAACAAAAAATAATAATTTGAGTAAGGGGCGAGACAATATGAACTATTTGTTTTTGAAGTTGGCTTCTAGTGGCTTAGATTTGAGGTATCTTTCTGCTCCAATTACTATTGAGTCATCATTCTTAAAGCAATAGTTCATAAAAATGGTGGACACATTAAACACCATATCCATTATTCTGTTTGAAATGGTTTGAAAAATAGCATAATTGCTTTTAAAGACAACACTAAATGGCGCACAGGCAAGGGAGATAAAGTCATTTTTTGGTTGGATAATTAGTGTGGCATATTTCTGGCAGACCATTTGCATATTCTAAACATGTCAAACCTTAAAACCATGTTGGGCACATACATTCAAGACTATAAGTTGTCTCTTACATCTAACTTGGTAACCGCTTTTCCAAACATTCCTTCCTTGATATAGGATATGATTATCTCCAAAGAAGGTGATGATTGTATGGTGTGCATGGCCAGCTTATCTTGAAGTCTACCTATTCTCAACTGGTTGGTGTCTCTTAACAAACTAATTGGGGAAATTAATTTGGAACAAAGCTATTCCTCCTTCCACTTGATATTTTGGACCCTTATGCATAAGAAGCTACCAACTAATGACATTTTTACTCTAAAAGAAGTGCATATGACCTTAGTATGTAACTTGTGCATAAAGAATGAATAATTCATTCACCAATTATTTTTTTCTCACCTTTCTTGGTTCTTTTCCTCTCTTGAACCCAAGACTCCTAGAAGCATCTTACCCATGAGAGATAGATCCACCTGGCCTTTGAGGGGAGTCTCCCTTGACATACTTCTTTAGGTGACCTTCTTAGATCATGCACTTTATCTCTTTCTTAAGTTGATAGCAGTTTTCAGTTTTATGTCGCTTGACTTTGTGTAACTTGCACCATCTGCTAGGCTCGGACCCCATGACATTTGACTTTGGAACTAGGGGTTGTGGGATATCGTGCATATGGAGGATTTCTTGCCATATCTGCTCAAGGCGAGTGTTTATAGGCGAGAAGTTCTCTAGACTTTGGAACTAGGGGTTGTGGGATATCGTGCATATGGAGGATTTTTTGCCATATCTGCTCAAGGCGAGTGTTTATAGGCGAGAAGTTCTCTGCACGTTTTCTGTTTTGTTTCAACATCGTCCTTTCTCCAATGGGAGAAACATAGTAATTCTTTCGTGACTACTATTAGCCATTTGGATTAGAGGTACAATCTTTCATGGCTCTAGCTTATTTTCAACATTGCTTTCCTCGCCCTTTATATAACATTTTACACGTCTCACTACCTCAGCCAAGAAAACCATTGGCCAATGGGCGAGGGATTCATTAGAATATCCCGCACCGAGCCCATTTTGAAATACTTCTACGATTATTTCATGGTTGGGTTGGATAAGCTTGATTATCTCTTCATTAAAACAAGCGAGCTACTACCTCAGAGATTTGGAGGGGCCTTGGAAAATGTTGAAAAGGGTGGTGAAGACCATCTTTCTGTGCCTGCTTGCTGCTAACTGGTGGACTGGTTTCTTCACCAAGTCTTGATATTTGATGATGGAGAGCCGAGGAAGACCCATATACCACCTTAGGGCCATATCATTGAAGGTGCCAAAGAGGAGCTTGCATTTCAAGAAATCATGAGCTCCAATGATTTCCACTTTGTGTTAATGGAGGCAACATGTTCATCCAAGTAGTGGCGCGCATCAAGCTTAGCCAATGAAGGCGGCGCGAAATTCTTTGAAACAAGCACCTCTTATATTTCATCTGAGAGAGGTAAGGGGTCTAATATCTCCACCTCTTCTGTATGGTCAACCTCCTGCTAGCAATGTTGGATATGGAGGATGTTATCTTCCAAAGTTTGGTTTTGGAGATGTAGGTCGTCCATGGTAGTGCATATCTCTGCCATGGTGGTTTTCTCGCCGCCGAACTCATCGATGGTCAGAGTTGCTATCTTCTTGTTCACCATGATGAACGTAGAGGTTGATCTTGAGGACATCAATCTGACTGAGAGTTATAATGGTGACCCAAGTCAATTGTACCAAACCCCGTAGTGGTTGCCAATTGTACTTACTAAAATTATAATACGCGACAACCCCTAGTAATTAAGGAATGTCAGATTTGTTTTAGTGTTTATAGCAACCTCACGTATGGAGTGAGAAGCTCTGTGTATGTGGTAAGTTAATTAAATATTAAATATTAAATATTAATTTTCGTGTAATGGTAAAATCTTTACTTACATATTTTTTTTTTCATGTAAAGGTAAATTTTTTACTTACATAATATGTTATTTTTGTTGTAACGGTAACTTTTTAAAATATTTTATTTACATCATATTTTTATTCAAATTATCTAACATACGTATAATATAATTTCTTATTTATTCATGAAAAAGTTGAAATTATTTATTCAGTATTATCAATAAAATTTTAAATAATTAATTGAATTATTTAATTATTATCAATTTTGTTAATTTCATAATATCAAAATATTTAAAATTTTGATTTTAAAAATTTGTAATTATTTTATAAGGTAATTTTATAGTTAAAGATAATATATATATATATATATATATATATATATATATATATATATATATATATATATATATATATATATATATATATATATATATATATATATATATATATATATATATATATATATATATATATATATATATATATATATACATCATATAACTATTAAGTGTATATCAAACATAAAACGAATCATATAATGTGTTTCTCATCTCATGGACTTATCCTATTATGATAGGATAAATATTCATCGTATCAATATCATTTTCTATTATTATTAAATATTTATTTATTTTGTCCATAAAATGAATCCTAAATATTTTAGTTTTCGAAACATTGTATACAAACTAAAAACAGAGAAATCTATATTTCAAATTTTAAATTTGGTTATTCATTTTAACACCTTATACTTATCAATTCAGATAGGACAAATTTATCATATCCCTGTCATATAATACCTCTTATCTAATTTTCTATTTAATTTTGTGCACTAACAGAATCCAAAATATTTTAATTTTTAAATTAAATATTAAAATGAATACTATATTAATCCTTTTCAATATAAAAATTATGTAGTTGTTTTATAACATTAATTTTATTGTTAAATATAATACATACTTATCATATTACTACTAAAAGTTTAGTATATTAAACACCAAAGTTAAATGATAAAATAGTCATATTATGTTGATCTTATCACATGTACTTATCCTATTATGATAGAATAAATATTCATCATATTATTATCAAAATAATTTCTTATCTAGTTGTTTATTTAATTATATTCACTAAATAAAATCTAAAATATTTTACTTTTGAAATTGCAGTCACCAATGGTATTGTTGTTTAATTTTTATTGTATTGGTGTTGTAGCATAGCATTGCAAGTGTAATTTATTTGGAATAGAATTTGTATATATATTTGTTCGATTAAGCTATTTGAATTTGTACCTTTGAGAAACCTCTTAACTCATTATATTAGTTGTTGTAGTCCATGTTCAAGTCTTTCTTTTAGCCTAACAATTAGTTTTATGTTAAAATCACAAGTCATAGCACTTAAGTAAGGCTGCAAGGTTGTGCGATTCGAATCACGTATATGTGTGAGTCGAATCATAGTATCATGAAAAGTGATTTTTGCTTCTGCCTTCGAATCACAACCTCTATGAGTCGAATCATGAAGCATACATGACTCAAATCAATGGATTCCTCACTTTTCCAACCTTAGATTCAAGATGAGTTTTTCTTTGATTCGAATCATATATTTATAATTTGATAAAAACCTTTGATCTTAGTTAGTTGAGACTGATCATTTCTAAGAGAGTGTGTCTATTCACTTGCACCAATTCTTTTCAACTTTCTCTTGTTTTTTTTTTGTCAATGATTGTGCATGTGTAACCAAGAGAGGAGAATATTAGAAATAAGGAAACACATCTCTATATCAGTTGTTTTTCTTGTGTTCTTGTTAAAGACCAAGAAACCCAGAAAAAGAGAATTTTTTTATTAAGTGTTTTTTGGATTGATCAATCTCAGAACAACTACATAGAACCTTAAAATCCATTCTTACCAAGAACCTTGAGAGAACTTGGAAAGTGTTCTTTATTCACCAACACCTAATTCCTTGTTGATACCTTGTGATTAACCTCCTAGAATGTAAATTTTGTGAATTAGATAAAAGGTACATTAGGGAATGTAATGTTTTTCTTTGAAGTTATTTTTTGTGTATCAGGTAGAAAAATCATTTCTTGGACATGGATTTAGGTTATGTATTGTCTACATAGAGAGAAGAATGACTATATACTCTATTGAAGATTTTGGTGAAACCATGTGAAAATTATCATAGAACAAAGTTAGGAATTATCCAATCAATCGAGGCTAATGGAAATCGCTCAAACAAGTCTTCGCCAGACTCGAGGGAATAATGGTGCAGAAAGGAAGCTAGGAGCAGGTTATTATGGATAGCAAGAATAGTGGATCAAGATCACCGATGATCTTATGTGTAGTAGTTGAGTATCTTTATCAACAGAAGGAATTGTCATTGGATTCATCTGTAGTCTAATGCAGTGTGGTTATTAGCATTCAAATTGATTATAGTTTATTGTATCAAAATACTTGTACATTAAATCTTGAAAAATAGTGGAAGATGTGATTATTTTCCCCAATGGTTTTATACTATTGAAGAGTGGAGTAGTCATAGCGAGGGTGATTGTTGATTTACCATCTATCTCTATATACTTTCTTCCTTCATAATCTCTATTTAATTTCCATTGTTTAGCATGTATATTTTAAATCATAGAATAATTTATATGTCATTTAGGTTAAGATCATGTTTGTATTGGTTTACTATATAAGCATAGGTCTGTGTTGCATTGAACCTATTGAATCATGCTTACGTTTGTTGTGTTAAGATGCACATCTAAGTTGAGCTATTGAATTGTTTGTTTAAGAATATTGATTCGTCCAAATTGATTCAAGTTATTGTTTGATTATTCTCATAGTAATAACATTGAAATACTTTGTTTTAGATTCAAAGTGACGAGATCTTATGCTTCCATCTATTGTTGTTTTAGCTTCCAACTTCTGAACTCTAATTTTTGTATTCTAAGTTTTCAAATCGATTTAAAGTGGATAGGTCTATTCAACCCCGCCTTATAGACCTTTTTCACACTTTTATTCCCAACCAACAAGTGGCCTTAGAGATGTTATTTTGATTAAGTCTAAGGGTCTGTTGGTAAAAATAGTGGTTGACTGATAAGCTAGATGATAGCTTATGACTGATGGATGATGACTGGTGACTTATAACTTATAGAGGATGGTTGAGACTGATAGCTTATAAGCTCATTGAAGTGTTTGGTAAAATTAGCAGTTCAACTAACTTATAAATGTAAAATGACATAAAAGATATTTAATATATAATTATTTTATTTTAAATTAAAATAAATTATAAGGGTTAAAAATGGATTTTAATTGAAATAATAAGGATAAAAAAGAAAGAAAAAGTAATAAGATATAAGACATAAGCTAAAACGCTATTTGAAATAACGTTTGGAAAATAAGCTATAAGCTAGTAAAATAAGCTATAAGCTCGTGATGAAAAGACCGTTACCAAATGGGTCTAAATTATCATTTGAACTTATAAGACACAAGACATAAGCTATAAGCTCGAAAACATGTCTTACCAAACAGAGCCTAAGTAACTTCAAAAGTCAGGAATATAAATTCTTTTCGATCCTAATTTTTTTTGGAAGCTCTCTCATGTTAGTGGAAACCAAACATTTTTCATTGAGATCCTAATGATTGAGTCATCATTATCTATTCAATGAGGAACAACATCAAGTATTTTTCTTCTAGAATGTTAGTTGATCACATATTGAACTAAGTGATTCTCTAAGTTTGATTCATCCAGAATTAAACTAACTAATTTGTTGAGATGAATGCATGATTGAATGAAAATATAACTTTATGTTTATTATTTTATGTTGATGACTACTCACAAATGCCAATGATGTATTGTTTAAGTAACAATTGGTTAGAGTTATGGATGATAGAAAAATGAAAGAAGAAACATCTCCTTTGACCTACTCTTACAAGATCGTTGTGAAAGAAGATGAAAACAATTTATGAATATACAAAATGTTCACTATTTTCCAATCAACTATTCTGCATTCAAAGCTTAAAGTTTTGAAAGATCCAAATCTCCGTCAAAGGGTTGAAGCAGAAGTCATAGAGTATCTAACAATCATATGCTTATTTTTGAAAAGATAATAAAAAACGCTTAGAATATGTACGTGTTGTACAAGCTCATATGAAGTCTTATGAAGGAGTGTTTGAAAATATGTATCATACGTGCTAAAGATTCGTATCCATTTGTATATGATTGATTGTAATTTTTTCTTACGGTATAATTGTTATTACTTACTAATCATTTACTTGTGCAGAAAAGCAATATATCGTAAAAATTGGTATGATTGTTCCAATATCCTTTATTCTTCTTTTAGTACGTATATTTATTATTGTCCTCAATTCCTCATATGTTAAATGTAATGTTTGTGTGAAATAAATATGTATGTGTTATTTGTGCAGTGTATATCCTTTTAATCTAAACATGTGTGCATAATTGTTATTTTATTTCATCTGAACATTCATTATACATTCATGCATCACTCATCATTGTGTGCATTTAATTTTTTTGTGCATATCATTATTTCAAATTTCATTTAAGTGAAAAATTCATTCATTATTTTTCATCATAAAAAAACTCATCATTTTCATCACATTAAAATTTCATATCATTAATATTTTTATTAATGAACGTTCATTCATTTTTATTATTTTCAATTTTGTTTCAAAAGCAAGTGGTTAGGTCCGACTCATGGAATTCACATGATTCATATCATAAAGAGGAAAAGCAAGGAAATCACCATTGCTTAACTTGATACGAACCACACCCTTTCCTTGATTCAAATCAAGGCAAAATATTATCAAAACTTATGAGGATGATTCAACTCACACAACACCTATGATTCGAATCATAATGTGTCAAGTCTATTCATGTGTGACATTATATTTCCTCATTCCACTCATTTCATTATAACTCTTTTCAAGTTTTTGAGAACGTCGACACTCTCATTTAAAACCCATTTTCGAAATCTCTCTCTCTCTCTCTCTCTCTCTCTCTCTCTCTCTCTCACACACACACACACACACACACACACACTCACACGCGCACACACACACAAAACACATCTCATTCATCCTCATAAATCACTCATTTTCATTACATTTATCTACCCTTTTTTATCCTTCATCAATATGAGTTCAATCAACCCTTCCATAAAAATTTCTGAAAAGCAAAAAGGAAAATGGAAAGAATCATCTTCAAGATCTCTTTCTCCAATTCTGAAAAAGGCAAGCTCAAAGGTTCAAGCTAGTAAGGACACATCAGATACAAGATTGCCCAAAAATTTGAACTCAGGCAAGAATTCTCAAGCTCTAGTTAGGACTTATCTTTTATCTGTCAACATATTTATCACGGGGTTCCTGATGACAAGCTTCATCACTTGGCCCCATTTATCTCAATTTTTACAAATGATTCAACGAGTATCAATTTCATCACAAAAAATCGCAGGATCCCAAAATTATCACAAAAGGGCATCATACTATTTTACATATCATACATATCAACATAATCAAAATTCATTGATAAAAAAAACCATAAGTGTTCTACACATACAAGAAACAAGTTCATATATATATATATATATATATATATATATATATATATATATATATATATATATATATATATATATATATATATATATATATATATATATATATACACACACACACACACACAAGTCAATAACAAATCATTTGCAGTGGCCATAAGGGTTTTGTCCAAAACCCCGTTGGTCATAAAACAGACAATCAAAGAGAAATTACATAATGATAAAAATGGCATAGATGGGAGGCTAAGGACCTCTCACCATCATGACTGCCTCTAATCACCCATAGGTAAAGTATTTCCCCTTACCTCTAATTGAAGCTTTAACAGTCTATCTTCACGTTCCTCACGGTCGATAACAAAGCTATGCTAAGTCCTATTCCACGATCAGCCATTTTCCCTAAATTATGATCTTTAGCGTAACTAATCCCTCTCTCCCACGTTAGTTATATATTAACCTAAAAATCTCAATTGGCCTTACACCCTACTATTCTCCTCACACTCCCTTTAAGAAATTAACTAAAAGTGCTTCCAACAGTAATATCAGGATAATTCTAATAATTAAAAATAATCCCAATAATTATTTTATTTTCTACATAATGTATCACTTTTATTTTATTAAATAAAAATTTCAATGAAATAAATATTTAATAAAAATCAATATCATATAATATTATAAATTATTTCTATTAATTCCAATAATTTCTATTATGTGCAATTAATTAAAAATGTCTAATTATTTCTAATAATTTAATTAAATCCTATTTTATTTCACCGTTCTCAAGCTTTATATTTCCAGTTATGATTAAATTACTAAAATACCTTTAAATTCACAAACATAAAAAATAACTCAAATAATTTAATAAATCAAGCAACACACATATAAACACTCAAATAATTGAATAAAAATATTAATTTAAACGGGTGGTGTTACAAATCTCCCCACTTAGGAAGATTTTCGCCCTCGAAAATATCCTAGCGATAGTAGCTCCGGATAATATTCCTTCATCTGGCTCTCCAGCTCCCACGTCATACTCCCTCAAGCAGGTCCTTCTTAAACCACCTTCACTAGAGCAATCTCTTTACCTATGAGCTGCTTCACTTCTCAATCCTCAATCCTGGATCTTTGGTAGTTAGGTTGTTTCTAACTTGCACATCATCCATTCGAATTATATGAGATGGATCAGGAATATACTTGAGAAGCTGGGATACATGAAAAACATCGTGAAGATTTGAAAGAGAGAAATTGTGGCAACGCCACTCTGTAGATAACAACACCAACCTACTGGGTAATCTGATACAGACCAATGAAAAAAGGAGAAAGCTTCTTAGACTTCAGCACACGACCAGCACTAATCACCGGAGTGACTCTAAAAAATAAGTGACCACCCTCTCGGAACTCAAGAGCCTTCCTCTATTTATCATGGTAACTCCTTTTCCTATTCTGCAATGCTTTTGTTTTCTCTTGGATCATCTCCACCTTCTCAGTAGTCAACTGAACAATCTCCGGTCCAAGCATAACCTTTTCCCCAAACTTATACCAATATAGTGGTGTCCTACACATTCTACCATATAACACCTCAAAAGGTGTCATTCCAATACTAGAATGAAAATTATTATTATATGTGAACTCAATAATGATAAATAATTGTCTCAAGCACCTCCTTGCTCTAAGACATAAGACTTCAATAAGTCTTTTAAAGACTAAATAGTCCTCTCGATTTGACCTTCTGTCTGCAGATGATAGGCAGAACTCAACCTCAGTCTAGAGCCGAAAGCCTCCTGCAAACTCTCCCAAAATCTGGATGTGAGTATCAAATTTGTGTAAAAATAATACTCTATAAAATACATGCAACTTGAAAATCATACTAATATAAATCTCATCCTATTTCTGCAACGAAAAATAATCTTAATTGGGGTGAAATCGCCAATTTAGTCAATTTATCCACAATGAATCAAATCACATCACTTCCTCTAGGAGTATTCGGTAAACTCGTCATGAAATCTATAGAGATACTGTCCCAGTTCCATTTAGGAATATCCAACAGTTGCATCAGTCCAGATGACTTCTGGTGCTAAATCTCAAACTTCTGGCAAGTTAAACAAGCGTAAACAAACCTTCACTTTGAGTCTTCACATCTTCTAATGCAGGATCATGGTTTCTAATAGCACCATCACGAGCTATAGCAATATCAACCTCAATGTCTTCATGAACATGATCTTTATTATGCACTTAAGGCTATTTCAAATGTCGTACCAGATGTATGCCACATCCTTATCACCATATGGATTTCTCAAGTTTGTTCCTTGGGAATAATAACATCTTATAGACCCAATCTAGATTGGAACAATACTTTTTCCTTCAGTAGCTAGCTCAGATTTATCAACAATAGGAACGTTGAGATAATCATCTAAAACATGTCTTTAGTTAATCATTTATTTAGATATATGAGATGTCATTCTATTCTTTTTCCATATTTTCTTACTAACAAAAGTAGGATGTTCATAGTAGGTAGGACATCCAGCTTGACCATCAGCCTTCCCTATAATGATACCTTCTTGCTTAAGTCTAAAATTATTCTTAAGAGATGATTCAGACTCTTAAGACAGATGTTGGAACATTTGTTCTAACATCTTGATTTTTCTTTCCACATCAGCTTTGTTAATCTTGAGGACTTGCACACCTCTGAAGTCTTCTTCAGATATGACCTTCTTCATAAGGACTTATTTTCCCTTGTTGTTTACTCCATCCTTGGAATTGTTTAAGTTCATATTTCTCCTTTGTTCACAATCAATTAATTTCATGTAGATCTTGATTCTCCCCTTTGCTTTATTATCAGGAGTGACATAGGTAGTCGCTTATTTATACCTGTGCTAAATACTCTTATCATTACAATGCCATTCTTTACTTAATGAGCCTAATGAACCAGTAGTTTTAGCATTGTGTTTTCTCTTCTTTATGGAAAAGGGTTATCTTTTATCTTCTGATCTTTAGTATTTTATAACAATAAGGCCTTGTATGTCCATATTTTCCACAATTACATATAAAAGGTTGTTTCTTGGTACTCATGCGATGAGTTGACACACTTAGAGCCCGATGTTGGAGCATGTGGTCTGACATCAGATCCTTAGTCTCCTTTTCAAGTGTGTCAACCTCTTCTGAGGACTCTTCATCTCTTTCATGTGTGTCACAAGATCTATTATCTTTAAATCACTAGACATCTCTCCAGACTCCATCTTCCCATTAAGAGAATTTGAACTAGTTTCCAAATTGCTCTCTAACTATATCAAATCATCTATTTTGGAGTTTAACGAAGAAACCTATTTTTCTACACTTGTGATGGTTGAAGTAAGCTCTTTAGTTTCCTTCTGAAGACCATCTTTGGTTTCCTTCTGTTTAACTATTCTTGATCATGCTTCTTTCCACTTGGAGTGCAAGATTCTGTAGGATGTATCAAACTCTTCTTCAGACATATCTTCAATGCTGGATACACTTGCAAAATCAAATCTTTCAGAATAAGCCATCACATTATTAATAATTTCTCCCTTACATTCATTCTTATAATTAAAAATAACTGCACGAAATCATTAGATCAATGAAGTCGCCATCGATTGTTTATTTATCCCACGAGAAGGGAAAGGAAAACATGACTAAAACCTAAAAGGGAAAATAAGCAAAGGTCTTTCGACCAAGATAAAAGGTAAGGATGTAGGTTATGCAAGGGGAAGGTCCCGAATCGGTGTCGATGCGTTGTTGCTTGCGTTGCATTTCAAAGTGTTATTGCTGAGGATGATATGAAGATGTCGCTGAAATTCTGTTGATGAAGATATTGTGAAATCGCACCGACCCGGTTGAGAAAGTTGATGAAAGATGTGAATCCGTTGTGAAAAGATCGATGCGACTCGGTTTGTTGCTATGAATGTTGAATGTGAGTTGAGTTGGGCTGCGGATCTGAGTTGCAATTTGTTCTTTACAGGTGAGTCTGAAGTTGATTTGATGATGACTGATGTTGTGTGGAGATCGAAATTGAAGTTTAAATGAGTTGAAAGATTTTTTGTTGTATCGGTTTTCTGCTTGCAGGTTATTGTTGGAACATTTTGAATCAGGGAATAAAAAGGTGAAAACGCGTGAGAGGATGAGAGGAAAAAAATTTGAGCTGATGTCATTTAGTGAGACCTTGGTGATGTCATGAATGGGAAATTTGCAAAATGGAGTTTCTAAAAATTGCTGGAACGTGTATTGCTTTTGAATAGGCCCACAACTATTTTTTTCTTTTTATGATTTATTGAAGAGGCTTGGTAAGAAATGGCCTATGGATCATCAATGGACTTATAAAAATTGACTTGATAATTGGGCTTTTGTAACTCTTGAATTATGGACCCAAAGATGAATTCTTCTACACCTAAAAATAAAAACTCCTAAAATATGGTAAAATAAAATTGATTCAAATCTTAAAATTCAAATTAAATTTAAACTGGATTTCAATCAAAATTATAAATCACAAAGTGGTTAGTAAAAGATAAACAAAATACTACAAAGAAAATCATAAAATAAAGCAAAGGGATATAAAATGATCATGTATGTATACATTTTTTTAATATTTATTTTATTTTTTTAAAATGGATGCAAAATGCGAATGGACAAATGATGCTATATATATATTTTTTCTTTTCTATGCAAATGAAAAGTCAGGGCAAAATTTAGGGTGCAACAAGAATCAGACCAAATGATGTTTAATCCCATTTTTGTCTCTTTAGAAAGGTAGGACATTAAGCTCTAATATGTCCATAACCGTCACATATAAAACACTTAGTACCCCTGCCACCATTGGATTCATCATCACCACTGCCTTTGTTTTGGAGACTGATGTTGAACCTCTTTTCTTGGACATTTGTCCTCCACTTTCTGTCTAGATACTTCTAGAAATTGTTGAAAATTTTCCTCTTGAGTGTTGGATACAAAAGTTATACCTTTTTTTTTTCATCCCTTTCATCAAAGGATGTCTCAAAGGTTTATTAAGAACAATTGAGTTCATCAACCTTGATGTTTATCTGATCCTAAGCTTCTTCAACAACAGTCACCTTAATAAAAAAAATCTCATAGTCAATGATCTAAGAATTTTTCTGGAAAGCATTTCTTCATACTTATTTTATCCTAAGACAAAGGAAGTGTTGGAAATATCATGCAGTCTGATGTGAAATTCACTAATAGGCTCATTTTCATTCATCCTTAGATTCTCAAACTTGGTGGTAACTAGTTGCAGCCTCAACATACGGACTCTGGATGTGCCTTCATGTCTAGTCTTGAGAATCTCCCATGCTTATTTAGCCTTTGAACATGTGTTGATCAATCTAAACACGTTCTTGTCCACACAATTGAAAATAGAATTCAAAGCCTTGGAATTTCCAAGAGCTTCATCATCTTCTGCGTCAGTCCAATAAGCTCTAGTTTCAACTTGGTTGTACCATCTTTAGAAGTAATCACAGGACATTTCCATCCTTTTTAACACAACTTTCCATGCTTTATTGCTTGTGGATTTGAAAAAGACAATCATCATTGACTTCCAATAATCATAGTTGGTGCTATCAAAAAATGGTGGTTGTTGGCTGATCTTCCATCTTTCATTGTCTTCATTTGAGCTCACCCACCAAGCTAGGATTCCTGCTCTGATGCCAATTGAATTTTGTTCCTCAGGGAACATATGTCGAACACGATGCTCTGATAACAGGTTCAATAAGATATACTAGAATTAACATAAATATAAGAGGTTGAGTTGTGCAAGTTGATGGTGCTAAAAAATTATAAATAACTTAGAGAATTGGTTACCGAGTTCGTTGAAACTACACCTACATCTGAAGGGTTGAATCCACAACCCAAAGAAAGGAAATTCACTATTAGTAGCTTAGTACATCCGAGTTAGAAGCAACAATAAACCTTATGTAGTTCTATGCCTTATTTCTCACACTACCCAATGGCTTTCTATTTAAAGTCTCCCCCTAAATATGAGAATCCACTCATTTTCTTTCTCTATTACACAACCCGTGATAGGATGTTACAACCACTAAACTCTATGTTGGTATATTATAGCTCAACTAGACAAACCTTTTATGCTAAATTACTTAAACATAGAGGAGTACATTAAGATTCTACATTAATCCTATTAGGGCATTAGCGTGGAATACACGACACAAACCTAACACTCTAGACATCTTCAATGAATACTTGAATGCTTGAATTTCAATGCTTGTTGTGTCCTCCTTATATAACAATAATCTTCTAGGCTTTTCTCTATGGATTTGCAATTTCATTTGATCCACTATTAACTTAACCATTTTATTTGATAACCTTTATTATTTTCTTCCATTTACTTTGTCTCTCAAACAATCCTGCACTAGTTTCTTGAATTTTTTTTATACAATTGTTCTACATTCAAACGCTAAGTTAGTAAGTCTGGACATATTTTCTCAAACTTTTTGCACAAAATATCCTAAGAATTTTTTTCCGAATTTAATCCTTTAAGTGAACGAAAACTTTTGATTTGATTTACTAAAAATAGCAATAAACAGAAGAACATATGAATGTAATTAAAAAAAGGTATGGCAATAGATGGTAAAAGAGTACTAGAAACTCACTTAGTGACCCATCTAAGGATTTCCACCAAGACCCGGATGAGGCCTAACACCATCGCTCTGTCCCATACGAGGATTCTTGTACTAAGTTTGAAAGAAATATGAGAGTTTCTTTGTACACCTTGTAGGGGTGAAAAAAAAACTCTAAAAATTGCAAAATATCCTTCGGAGATACATCTCTGAACACACCCCAAATCAAATTTTAAAGTGTTTCGAAAACGCATCTCTGAAAACACCCTATATACTTATTTTCCATATATAGAATATTAATGTTATATGTGTGTATTTAGTATGTATATTCCATATGCTACTATACTCTATTATCTTTTAAATCTCAAGCCACATAGCTTAGGGGGTACAAATATACATGCCTGCATGTATTTTAAAAATCTTGTTCATTCCCTCTAAAGAATATCATTCATCGCAAATGAATAAAATAGTTACAGAATAGAAATCTAAAATTTATATCATATTCCCATCTCTACCTCAACCATGAACCAAGCTGTACTTAAGCGCTACACCGAGTATATACTAATGGTTATACACTACTTGGCACACTTCTAAGGTGATCTAAAGAATAATTTGTCAATCATTCAACTTTTACAATATCCATCTACCCATTTTTTAAGGAAACGTATCTAATATACACTAATTTATTTGACCAAATAGAACACAGATTATAAGTTAAGAGATTAGATGAGGTAAGACCATTACAATTAGGACCAGTATACATTATTACTTGATCAACTTCAGCTTTCCTTGTTCTTCTGTTATAGACAATTTTTCTCGAATTCACCGTATGATACATGACCAAAATAACGTTACTTCTCTAGTTTTTAGGTGTTATTTCAGATATGTACTTCCAAAACTCACCAGTAAATGAATTCGGAAATACATCTCCGAAAGCACTCTTAAAAAATGAAATGTAGTGCGTTCGGATATACATCTCCGAATTTAAGGGGTAAAATCAAAATTTCGTCAGAGGCTCCTAAGACTATGTTTGAGAGTTTGGAGGGAAAGAGAGGGGAGGGCTTTGAAAAAGTAGAAGGATTTGGTAGAAAGAATTGAATGATTTTGGTTGGGAGAATTTTAGAGGGTTTGTTTTTATTCATAACACCAAAAACCCCTAGTCTAGGTGAGCTCAAAATTTATATTGAAGTAATGTTTTGGAGGGCTTACATGAATTTTTAAAATATCTTTTATGTATTCGAAAAATTAAAAATATAATAATGATATATAATTTTTTATCATTCTATATAAAATCATTTTTTTTATGTTAAATATTTTTCTATATGTTTTAAAAATTCATTTTCGAAACCTTCCTCTCCCCTCCCCTATCCTCAAAATTTCCAAACATAACCTAAAAAAAGGAAAAATATTTAACGTTACCACCTACTAATAGGAAAACTAAATTATTTAATGTAAAATATTTTAAATTTAATACCACCAAAGCTACACAATAAAATTAATATAATACATGAACTTATCATTCTCAGCAAGGAAAAATTGGAAAAATACCCCTGCCTGGACCATCATGTTTGAATTAAGTTATTATAGAAGAAATTAATTGCAACAATCAATCTAGAGTGAAGACTCATTTTGGTTCCTAACAAAAACGGTAGAACCCAAATTAATCCTTCGCAAAAAGAAAGATCCGATTTATTCCCTTACAAAATTTAACCGGGTCATATTAGTCTCTCTGTTAATATTTTTTTTAAACCGGTTTTTTTCTATTTTTAAACCATAATTGGACCGCCAAATTGAATTTTATTTTTTATTTTTCATTTTTAAAATTACTAAATCGATTTTATTTTTAATTTCAATTTTATTTTAAAACAATTCATATTTGAAGATATCAAAAAAGGAAAAAAAAATTAAAATAACCATGTTTAATAAAAAATATACAAGAAAAACCATGTTTTCGGGTTATTTACCAAACTGTCTAGGTTTGGGAGCGAATATAAGTGAATGCGCCAAATGGTTTGGCGCATAGGTGTATATTTTAGGTGAATACGCCAAACCATTTGGCTAACCCTAAAAATGTGGGTGTATGCGCCAAATGGAATGGCGCATTAGGCTAGGCATTTTGCCCTAATAGCCATGCCATTTGGCGCCTAAGTGTGCTCCCCCTTTTTTTTTTTTTTTTTTCAATTTTTTTTTAAGTAATGTTACTATATTTTTTTCTTTTAAATTTTTTTTTTAATTATTTAAGTTATTTTTTTTTCTTTTTTTTCCAAATTTTATTTTGTAAAGTTTTGTTAAATAGATAGGTTTTAACCTTGTTCTAAAACTAATTTTTTAGGGTTTATAGTTTTAAAATTGCATTTTTTATAGTTATGTTAAACATACCTATATATATATATATCGATGATTAAATACTGTATTATTTGTAAAAATGTAGTGCACAAAATGTAAAATGAAATTTGATAATCGAAAACAAAACATTGGTTATAATAGATTAAAGAAAGGAAACATCGATTATGACTGATTAAATAAACGATACATTGACACAATTGATTGAAGAAAACACAACTAAATCCTCAATGGCGTCCATCACCAAGATAGCCATCCGTTCCGCACCCTGGTCTTGTTATCACACGTTTGCCGCGATCGTTCATCCCGCCGCGAAGATTGGCACCACCCCTTTCCCTAGCTCGACCCCTGCCCCTGCCCCTTTGTGCTTCTTGTTGGGTCTGTGTCACTGGGCCTGGAATTGGGATGTCTCGTGGGTCGCTGTCTATGAATTCGTCCACGCCCCCATAATTTTCCGGTAAACGGCTGTTGTAAAGTCGGTGACCCATCCCCTCAAAAGCGTTAAGTCGTGGTTGTGGAGTGGTTTGGGAAAAGATTTCAGGTGCGTAGCATCCAGCATCACTAGAACTACCTTGAACAAATCCGAATTGGTTCGATGGTGTTGCATATCCGGAGGGGGTGCCTCGGTGAGAGGAATCACCAAAAGGACCATCGTCGGGACTTAGATGTATGCTAGAAGAACCGGGCGTAAGGTTGTGGCCGAAAGGCCTTGAGGACCCTGCAAACGCTGTAAATCCTAATGGTTGTGAATGGGTCTCATATTGGCCCGAGGAATGATGGTGGTCTCCAGATTGTTGAAAAGGCTGGGACTGGGATTGGAACATATTTGGATGTCGGTAGTTGTGTGCGGAACGGGACGGAGTGTTGAAAATATTTTGTTGTTGCTGCTGCAGTTGTTGTTGTTGTTGTTGTTGTTGTAGTTGTTGGCGTTGTTGTAGGCGTTGTTGTTGCCGTTGTTGTTGCCGTAGTTGTTGTCGTAGTTGTTGTTGTTGTTGTTCTTGTTGTTGTTCTTCTTCTACTTCTTCTTCCTCCTCAGGTTGTTGTTGTGGTAAGATGTAATTGTGAGCACGGGGATCAATCAAATAGAACGGAGCTGCAAGAAACAGGTTAGGGGATGTAGCTGTACGATACCAACTCATGTACTCGGCGGTCGGTTTCATCTCATGGTCACTGACGGGGAAGTTGAGGACATATTGGCGACGGTCCTTCCACATCTGGCGGTGTTCGGGTGCAAAATCCTTCCAGTTTTGGTGTGTCCATTGATGATTGACTCGTTTGAGGTGCCACCGTCCCACGTCAATTGGAGGGTCTGGTATACGTTGGCGCATTCCGAACTGTAGCATAACACGGTCACTATGATGCATTTCAATGATGTTGTACCGGATTATGCAACACTTTGTGGTCCAAATTTCTGCATCCTGAGCTCTAGGCACATGCTCACATTCGAGATACGGTCTTCATATAAACTGCATGCATAAGAGTTATACATTATCTCGGGAAATTATTTATAAAAAATAAACATATAAAAGAGAAAAAGGTTACAGATAATACTTGTTGAGGTCCTAGGTGATCAATCAGCATGCGGTACATTGTTATATTTGACCGCGGATTTAGTTGGAAGTCCATACCTTTCACGCAAAATCTACAACATAAATGTAGTGGATTAGTTAGTCTGGAGTAGATCATAATCCACCAACTGTGTATTAAAATTTATGGTATACTAATAAATTACCTCAACGCATACGGAAAGCCCCAATTGCCATTGTTAACAGGGGCCAGTATGGGCATCCTCCACCACCCCCACACCTGCACCAACAGGGCGCATCCATAGAATGTGCAAGTATCAGCTTTGGAGGTCTTGCATAGGGATTGGTAGACCGTAGCCAGCACTGCAGACCCCCAGCTATACAGACCAACTCTAGTAAAATCCATTAACAAACGAAGATACATAAAATTAACCGTGTTACCAGTGCTATCTGGGAACAAAACGTTTCCAATTAGCAGGAGTATGTAACACCTAGTTTTCTGAAGTATGGTCTCTTGGGGAGACGCGTCATCCAAATGAAACCGATCATAATAAAGCCTTAACCTCTTAAGGTTAATGCCCTGTCCCCTTGCACCAACCTGTCCCTCTACCAAGTCTATGCCAAGAGCCTGAAAGCATAAGGAGTTAGCCTGCATAACACAGCCATTAATTGCCTTACCGTCAACTGGAAGGCCTAGTAACATGTGTACATCTTCCAGGGTTATGGTGCACTCCCCTGTTGGAAGGTGGAACGTGTGTGTCTCGGGCCTCCAGCGTTCTAGCAACGCAAGAACAAATTTGTGGTCAATAGATGACTCGGCTATGGTACTAATCGGTCCGAAACCCGCCACTTCCAAGTATGGTTTTATGCGGTCGTCCGGAGAGATAGTAGAGTGACTACGAGTCCGGAAACGTCCAACGTCCTGGAGATAATAATGTATGCAAAAAAATTCAGTTACATATTCTCAGGCAGATGCATGTTATCAATGTTATACTAAAATACTTACAAAGGTAGCGATGTTCTCTGGTGTTCCTCGGTGTGTATCGCCCATTGTTAAAAGAGACATGGTTGAAGTATGAAATCTGGAAGTTGTAGGCAGAAGGTTTAGTGTGGGAGTAAATGAGTGAAAGTGGTGAGGAGTCTGTCTGCAGAGCTAAGTGGTTTATATACCCATCACACAAAAACGGTAACATTATGCATGTTGGACAACTCATCACTTCCATAGTTGATAGGTGTTGCGTGTGCAGAAAATGTTAGCATGCATGCTGACTAACTTTCGGTGAAAAGACATATGCATGTAGATCAGAAGTAGCTGTTGGATTAGGGCTGCATGCATGCTTTGCCTAGGGGGAATCCTTGCAGGAATCTATCAGGAATCGTGCAAGAATCATGCAGGCGCATGCTAGGGTACAGGAACTCGTTTCAGACGCATGCGAAGGACAGAAAACAGGTGGGGACCATGTGGGGCCCTGGGGGGTCCACACCTAATACACATGCGCCAAATGATTTGGCTTCTTATTCAAAAATTCCTTCTTATGCGCCAATTCATTTGGCGCCTTCCTGTTGTTTGTTTTCACTAATGCGCCATTCCATTTGGCGCATTAGAAGGCCCTGTTTTTTTTTTTCAAAATTAGGGTTTACGTGTGTGCCTTGTATACGAAACCCTAATTGTGATACAGACCTAAGGCAAGGCGTCCCTCCCTCTATAAATTAGGGTTTACTATGTGCATTAGTACACACAAGCAAAAATGAGATCTCGAATAAGGCCAGATAGCTCGCACCGGACTTCAGAGCCTCCACCCCCTATGAGGCGTTTCGACTATGAACCGGACTATCGTCGAAGGACTGGATACGTCATTTTCTCTGCCGTCAAACCTCCCATGCAGGTGATGTTTTGGAACATTCAAACTATGGACCAGCTTAAGAGAACCCTAATAAGGTTTTTGGACGGAGAGTTGAGTCCAGGCGAACAAATCAGATCTATCAAGAGACTTAGAACAAGGGGTGGTGTTTTTCTTGAAAGACAACGTTGGTGGGAGACTATGGAGGACGACATTCAATGCACTCGAATGATGGAGGACAGAGAAGACATTGTCCTAACCGTTGTAATATCCTAGATGTCGCAATTTCTTTACCCTTTCAATTACTTCTGTACCGTCCAATTAAATGCTCTGAGCATATATTAATGAAATGTTTTTTTAACATTACCAAGTTTCCTATTAGTATTTAAGTTATTAATAATTAACAAAGTTATTTTCCCCTGTATTTCACCCACTATAAATAAAGGTATGAGTGTGTGGAGTTGGAGTACCAACTCTTCCTTCATTCTTTCTGCAAACACTAAAAAATGAACTCAGTTTGGGCTGTCGTTTTTTTTGAGGAAGGTAGTCACATGCGTGTCTGCCTTAACCCCCATTGGAATTTCCAGAGAATTGTTAGAGCCATCAACACTGGGTTTCGTCAACTAGATGGTCCAACCAGAAAAGTTAAACAGATAGATTACCGTTGTCCATACATTACGTTGACGGATAATAATCCAGAAGGCACCTACATGTATTATTGGGACCGTGTGAAGGACGATGTGGACGTGGATCTAATGTTTTGGACACACAGTGGAGAGGTTAACCGTGGCGTTGAAGATCCACTTGTTCTTGCAGTGATACTTGAGTAGTTTAGATTAAGTGTTGTTGTCTTTGTTGCAATGATCGAGCGTGTACTACAAGTTTTTATGTGTTATTTTGCAATGTAATATTGTGATATACCGGTTGTTTTGGGTTGCCAAAACCGGATCGTTCAATTAAAATTAATGTGGTCGCTGTGTTAAAATAAATAGGATGTGTTGATATATATATATATATATATATATATATATATATAAATATATATATATATATATTTTATGTATATATATAAATAAAAACATATACATGAATATATAAATAAATAAATAAATATATAAATAAATAAATATATAAATATATATATATATATAAATAAATAATTATTTATATATAATTTATATATATATATATATATAAATAATTATATATATATAGGTTTAGATGCATGCTCTGTTTAGGGGAATCGTTGCAGGAATCTTATCAGGAATCGTTTCAGGACATATACAGACGCATGCATGTTTTGTATAAATATAAATAAATATTTATATATATATAAATAAATAAATATATAAATATAAATAAATAGTTATATATATATATATATAAATAAATAAATATATAAATATAAATAAATATTTATATATATATATATATATATAAATAAATATTTATTTCGGAACTAGCTGCTAGATGTAGGGCTGCATGAATGCTTTGATATAAATAAAAACATATACATGAATATATAAATAAATAAATAAATAAATATATAAATATATATTTATATATATATATATATATATATATAATTATATATATATATATAAATAAATAATTATTTATATATAATTAGTTATATATAAATATATAAGTAAATCGTTTCAGGAATCTTATCAGAACTAGCTGCCAGATAGGTTTACATGCATGCTCTGTTTAGGGGAATCGTTGCAGGAATCTTATCAGGAATCGTTTCAGGACATATACAGACGCATGCATGCTTTGTATAAATATAAATAAATATTTATATATATATATAAATAAATAAATATATAAATATAAATAAATAGTTACATATATATAAATAAATAAATATATAAATATAAATAAATATTTTATTATATATATATATATATAAATAAATAAATATATAAATATAAATAAATATTTTATTATATATATATATATATATAAATAAATATTTATTTCAGAACTAGCTGCTAGATGTAGGGCTGCATGCATGCTTTGTCTAGGGGGAATCGTTGCAGGAATCTTATCAGGAATCGTTGCAGAAATCTTATCCGGAATCTTATTAGACGCGTGATGGGGTACTTGACATAGATCAGCGTGTCTATGTGTTGGCAAGGATGTAAGAAGCACAATTTATAAGGCATACCAATATTTTCTAAACATTACAGCCCACACCAACAATTTTACCCAATCTGACTTGAGCTTACAACACCCAAACACTTTCCCCGTCAAAATGACTTCATCAACCCAGTACCTTGTGCATGCCCATCTGAACGGGGAGACCTACTCTCATGAAATAGCCGGTTTTGTGATGAGAAACACTCAGGTTGTACCATTGTTGTTAAGCAAAAGAGCAACATTTTCGTACTTCATTCAGCGACTATACTCTAAGATTGCAATGGGTCCTATTGCAAGTGTTTTTTACCAATGTCCCCATTTCAATGAAGACAACACCGTCAAGTTTTACGAGATGGAGATTGCCACTAACGAAGACCTCCAAGATATGTTTACCACCCACGAATACTCTGGGTTGGAATCCATCGAGTTGTACGTTACTCTACAGGTTGAGACACAAGAAACTAATGTTGTCCAGTCACAAGTTATTGACCCACCAGTCAACGAGCAAGACGAGGTTGACGTCATAGACGAGGAAGAAGACGATTTGGAAACTGAATTTGACGACATGGTCAACGAGGAATCCGACGACGATCAGCAAACGTTGGTGCCTCCAGCTCATGCGTACGCACCTCCAGCACATATGAGTAACTTGAACCTGCAAGGTGACGAACCATCATCTGACATCTTCTTCACACCCTACATCAAAAATGACGAAGAATTAAAGGAAGGAGACAAGTTTCCTTCTAAGGAGGCTTGTCTGAGAAGAATAAAAAAATGGCACATGGCGAACAATGTTGATTTTGACGTAGATCGTTCAAACCTGGAACGGTATGTAATCACTTGTAAAAATCCAGAGTGTGGGTTTAGACTTTTGGCTTCTTATAGGAAGAGAAGTAATGCATGGAAAATAGGGTCGATTACGCAGAAACACACGTGTGTCAACCCTAACAATTCCCAGGATCATACAAAACTCAGTGCCGATCTCATATGTCAGGAGATCTTGCCTCTCATAAGCTCTGATCCGTCTCTGAAGGTTAAAAATATAATATCACACATTGTTACAACCTTCAACTACACTCCATCTTACAGAAAGGCGTGGGTTGCAAAAACAAAGGCAATTGAGACAGTCTACGGCAAATGGGAGGAGTCATACAAAATACTTCCCCGATACCTCAATGCGCTACATAGTTACGCACCTGGCACTGTTACTATTCTAGAGACATTGCCCGCGCATGCCCCGGATGGAAACCCTGTCCAAGGAAACGGAATATTCCATCGGCTTTTTTGGGCGTTCAAACCTTGTGTACGAGGGTTTGCACACTGTAAACCCATACTTCAAATTGATGGGACTTGGTTATACGGCAAATACAAAGGCACCATGCTCATGGCGGTTGCACAAGACGGGAACAGCAACATATTTCCAGTGGCGTTTGCAATCGTCGAAGGTGAAACTGCAGCGGCTTGGAGTTTCTTTCTAAGGAACCTCCGAGAACATGTTGCTCCTCAGCCTGACATCTGTTTAATCTCTGATAGGCACGCTTCCATAGAGAGTGCTTATAATAATCCAGCAAACGGATGGCATGACCCCCCTTCAAAACACGTCTATTGTATTCGCCACATCGCCCAGAACTTCATGCGGGAGATCAAGGACAGACATCTAAGAAAGGCCCTGGTCAATGCTGGTTATGCATTGACCCAACCCACGTTCCAGCATTATCGGAGTGAGATTGTAATGACAAATCCAGAGGCAGGTAGTTGGGTAGATAATCTTTCCAGGGAGAAATGGACAAGGGCTTACGACAAAGGCGTGCGATGGGGCCATATGACAACCAATCTCGTGGAATCCATGAATGGCGTTTTCAAAGGCATTCGTAACCTTCCAATCACAGCACTGGTGGAGGCCACATACTTTAGGATGGCTTCACTCTTCTCAACAAGAGGCAGGAGATGGGGTGATGTTAGGCAAGCTGGTCAACTATTAAGCGATAGTTGCATGAAATTTATGCAACAGCAATCGGCAAAAGCGAACACTCATCAAGTGACTTCTTTCGACCGATTCAATCGCACGTTCAGTGTGCGCGAGACAATTGACCACAATGAGGGACTGCCAAGGCAACAATATAGGGTTCTTCTTGACGAAGATTGGTGCGACTGTGGAAGGTTTCAAGCTTTTCGTATGCCTTGCTCACACGTCATAGCTGCATGTGCGTATGCCCACCGCGACGCTATATCACTACTGTCTCCGATTTACAAGACTCAGACATTGCTCAGAGTTTACAGTGTTGCGTTTCCTGTGGTGGCCAAGGAGGATTACTGGCCTGAGTATGATGGAGATGTAGTTTGGCACAACGACGCAATGCGGCGAAAGAAAAAAGGGCGTCCCAATAGTACACGGATTAGAACCGAAATGGACGTCCGCGACAAAATGGAACGAAAATGCAGCATTTGCCGTCAGGTGGGGCACAATATAAAAAGATGCCCTAATCGTGGCTCGGGCTCGTCGCAAGTTTAGTGTAATCTGTATTTTTTTTAAAGCATTGTATCAGTTTCGCTTACCACCTCTTGTAACCTTGCCTCCGTCTTTCATCAATAAATTGTGCTTTAGTGAATAACCGAAATTGCCAAGGCAAACATTATTCAAACATATTCTTCTGTTTTTCCAAAATCGATTTATCAGACATTTTCCGGAATCGATTTATCAGACATATACCCGAACCGGTGCGCGAAAATACCCGAAATAGGTAAAATTAAAAAAAAAAATAGGCACAACACATAGGAGCCAAATGAAATGGCGCCTATGTGTTGTTTTTGGAGTGCATGCGCCAATTGGATTGGCTACTTCCTTTTGCCCTAATTTTTTTAGGGTTTACGCCAAATGGATTGGCTAGTTAGGTATATATGCGCCAAATGGTTTGGCGCATTCACTTACATTCGGTCCCAAACCTAGACAGTTTGGTAAATAACCCAAAAACATGGTTTTTCTTGTATATTTTTTATTAAACATGGTTATTTTAATTTTTTTTCTCAAAAAAGACAAGGTTGGTTCCCATAAAGAATTGAACATATGATCTTTAAACTACATCCCACACTTGAAACCATTATTTGATGGACAATGAGAAACATATTTAACACAATCACAAAGATATAACACCTTTTGATTTTACAACACACACAAGAGAAAGAACACAATTTTCACTTAAATACAATGGTCATTTACACTTAGAGAACAAAACACAATTTGAATAATAGATTTGTACGAAGTTGTTGTATTTGTATCAAACTCTATACAGAGAATGATTTTCTCTTCTAATGATCAATTTAAATTAATATAAGTTAAATCGCTCAGAAACTTTTCTAGAATATGATGCGAAAGTTAATTAATAATTCTTTTTAAAAACTTTACGATCTATCTTAAAGGTCTTGGGTTCAATTCTTTCTAAAAATCAATTTTGAATTTTTTTAAAAGTAGGAAAAAAATCGGTTTGAAAAAAATATTATTAGAGGGACTAATATGACCCGGTTAAATATTGTAAGAGACTAAGTCAAGTCTTTTTTTTGTGAGAGATTAATTTGGGATTTATAGTTTTTGTGAGGGACCAAAATGAGTCTTCACTCATCAATATAACTTCATTGAAAAATTCATTAAATTTAGATATTAGTGACTATTATTATCTTAAAAACTCAATATTATAGACATTAGTATCAATTTCTAAAGTATTAGCAGTTAACACATTCTGTATTCCCCAAAAAAGTAGAATGTTACTTCTTTTCAATGGAAAGTAAACTAGTAAAGGAACCGTGCATTCACACGGGTTGCGCAAAGTCGATAAAAAGTAGTTATAGTTAAAAAATTTATTTAAAAATATATATAAATTAAGATAAAAAGATTTTAATGATGACTGTCACATAAATATTAATTTAATTTAATAAATTTTAGTAATTGCTAGGATATTCATAAAAATTATGTTGAAAAATATGAGTATTTGGTCTAGTACACTTTGTTGAAACTGCTGTTTTTACCACTTCAGTTGGCGTAACCGGTTACGTCTGTTACCGTAACCGGTTACGAACCCGTGAAACAGAGTCACTGTAGGTGTTGCGTTTGCGTAACCGATTACGCTGTTTGCCGTAACCGGTTACACTGAAGCCCAACTGTTTTTCTGTTTTGTTTTTGGGTGTTTTAATTCATTCCAATCATTTTGTAACATGTACTATATAAGGAGCTCACTACTCCTATTTTGTGGTTAATGTCAATTCACCATCTCACCCTCAATTACTCTCTCTCTTATCTTTCTTCTCAATTCTCTAATCTTCATCTTCTTCAATTCATCATTTTCTCCATTAAAGAAACCTTAATTTGATTTGTATGTTCCAACATTTGGCATCAAGAGCCCTGGTTCTGATCCGATTCCGCTGCAACAATGAGTACCAATGATTGAATTCCTTCCAATTTACCGATTCTTGATTCGAAGAATTACGACAAGTGGTCTAAACAAATGAAGGTCTTGTTTGGATATCAAGAAGTTCTTGATATCGTCAACAATGGTGTCACACCACTTGGGGATGAACCTACAGCTGCACATCAAGCCACTTTCAGGGAAGAGAAGAAGAAAGATTACAAAGCTCTCTTCTTGATACACTCTTGCGTCGATGGTGATAATTTCGAAAAGGTCGGTGATTGCGAGTCCGCGAAGCAAGCTTGGTTAATTCTTGAGAAAGCATATGTTGGGGCTGCGAAGGCGAAGGTTGTGAGGTTACAAACTCACAAGAGGCAATTCGAGTTAACGCAAATGGAAGAGAAGGAAACGATCAACGATTATATGAGGCGCATTACACGCTTAGTGAATCAAATCAAGTCGTGTGGGGAAACTATCTTAGAGCAGAATGTTGTGTCAAAAATTTTACGTTCGTTAACGTCAAGATTCGACAACATTGTGGTTGCTATTGAAGAGTCGAAGGACCTTACGTCGTTGAGCAAAGAAGAGCTTCAAAGTTCCCTAGAAGCACATGAACAAAGAATGGACGAGAGAGGAAGCGATAAGGCAAAGGCGGAGTTAGCTTTGCAAGTTCGTTTCAATGAAAGGAGTAAAGGTTCGAAAGGGAAATGGCCTTCGAAACGGAAGCAAGGTGATGGTGAAGCTAAACATTCGAAGGGACAAAAGGGTGAGAGCAGCAACTCAAATGGTTATGGTGATCGGAGCAACGCGGGAGGTGGAAAACCGAGAGATATGAGCAAAATACAATGCTGGAAATGTAGGAAACTTGGACATTTTCAATCAAAGTGTGGTGCTAAACAGCTTGAATATAAAGGGGATGAAGCCAAGGTTGCGAGGCAAGAGGTGGATGATGAAGCCACACTCTTAATGATGATTACCGATGAGTGTGACGGTATGACAGAGGTGCTGGACAGCAGCTGCAAGTCACGGGACAGCAACTACAGCAGTGCAGAAAATGCGACAGTTTTGAGTTCGGAACAAAATGTGATGATCTCGGTTCGAGATGGAACTCAAGGAAATGAGGAGTGGTACTTAGACTCCGGATGTTCAACGCATATGACGGGAAGAAGAGATTGGTTTGTGCAAATCAATCAAGTGGCAAAAAATAAAGTGAAGTTTGCGGACGATTCCACTCTCATGGCCGAAGGTGTCGGTGATGTGTTGATCGAGAAAAAGGATGGTGGACATTCTATGATCAAGGATGTGCTATATATTCCAGGTATTAAGTGTAATCTTTTGAGTATTGGTCAATTACTAGAAAAGGGTTACAACATACGGTTGGAAGATAAGATCTTGCGAGCTGTTGATGCTAGTGGCGTGTTGATCCTATAGGCTCCTATGGCTACCAATAGGACTTTCAAAGTTGAGCTGAAAGTATTGGAGCATAGGTGCTTAGCTACAGCTGCAAGTAGAGAGGAGTGGTTATGACATTATCGTCTCGGTCACTTGAATTTTCGTGATCTCAAAGCGTTGCAACAAGAAGGTATGGTTACCGGGCTGCCACACATTAACGTTCCAGCTGAGTTGTGTGAAGAATGTGTGAAAGGAAAGCAACACAAAGGAAGTTTTAGCAAGGATGCGGGTCATAGGACAAATGCACACCTTGTGGTGGTGTATTCTGACGTTTGTGGACCTATGCAAGTGGACACATTTGGTGGCAATCAATATTTTGTCACGTTCATTGACGATTTTAGTAGAAAGTTGTGGACTTACGTCATCAAGAGAAAGGATGAGGTGTTTGATGTATTCAAGAGATTTAAGTCCATGGCGGAGAGGCAATGCGGTCGCAAGTTGAAAATACTCAAAACGGATGGTGGAGGTGAGTATACCTCGGTTGTGTTTGGGAAGTATTGTGATGATGAGTGTATAGTACGTGAGGTTGTACCACCCTATACGCCGCAGCAAAATGGTATTGCCGAAAGGAAAAATCGCTCAATTATGAACATGGTTCGAAGCATGTTAAGCGGTAAAAATCTACCGAAGGAACTATGGGGAGAAGCGGTCTCTACAACCACGTACTTGTTGAATCGTTGTCCTACAAAGAAGCTTGAGAAGCTTACACCGGAAGAGGCTTGGTGTGGATTCAAACCGAATCTAAGTCATTTGCGAGTATTCAGTTCGGTGGCTTATAGACATGTGTCGGGTCAACTAAGAAAGAAGTTGGACGACAAAGGAGAGGAAATGATATTCGTTGGATATCACTTTACAGGCGGTTACAAACTGTTCGATGCGAGAAATCGGAAGATTCTAATTAGTCGGGATGTTATTTTTGAAGAAAATAACAGCAGCAGTCACAGCGTAACCGGTTATGGCCAGCCAATACAAACTGGCGTAACCGATTACAGACAGGAAAAGCAGAACATGAATTCTGCAGAGAACAGTGTAACCGGTTACGGCCAGCCAGTACAAACTAGCGTAACCAGTTACGAGCAGAACAGAATTCCAACTGCTGCATTTTTTGATGATCCAGTCAGTCCCGAAACAGTTCGGCAGCCTCCGAATGATGTTCAAACTGAAGAACACCGTAGAAGATCAACAAGGCAAAGGGTGTTGCCATCTAGACTCCAAGAATGCGAGAGATTCCAATATAATGAAGTTAATAATGAAGGTGATTTCGTCCATTTTGCGCTTATGGCCGAATCCGAACCGGTGAATACGGAGGAGGCTCTAAGGGATCCAAAGTGGATTTGTGCAATGAAAGAGGAGCTGGAATCAATCGATAAAAATGGTACTTGGGAGTTAGATGATCTACCGCTTGGTAAAAATCCGATTGGTGTACGTTGGGTCTATAAAGTGAAAGCAAATCCGAAGGGCGAGATAATCAAGTATAAGGCTCGATTGGTAGCAAAAGGATTTTTGCAACGTGAAGGAATAGACTTTGAGGAGGTGTTTGCTCCTGTAGCTAGGCTTGAGACCATCCGGTTGGTTGTTGGTATTGCAAACAACAACAATTGGAGCGTTTATCAAATGGATGTCAAATCTGCGTTTTTGAACGGTCCACTTGATGAGGAGGTTTATGTTGGACAGCCACCCGGTTTTGTAGTGAAGAATCAAGAGATGAGATACTACAAGTTACATAAAGCCTTGTAAGGTTTGAAACAAGCTCCAAGAGCTTGGAACAAACACATAGATGGTTTCCTTGTTGACATTGATTTCAAGCGGTGTGTGTCCGAACATGGCGTGTATGTGAGATCGAATGCTAAGGATGGAGTGATAATTCTTTGCCTATATGTGGACGATCTCCTGATTACCGGCAGCTGTGAGGAGAGTATTTCAAGGTTCAAGAAGGAACTCATGAGTGAGTTTGAGATGACGGACCTTGGAATCATGAAATACTTCCTTGGCATAGAGTTCCAAAGGTCAAAAACGGGACTGCTCATGCACCAAAGGAGGTATGCACTTGAGATCTTGAAGAGGTGTGAAATGGAGCATTGTAATGTTGCCATTACACCATGTGAGGCAAGGCTACAGCTGTCCAAGAGTGAGGATGAGCAAGATGTTGATCCAACTCAATATTGAAGATTGATTGGATCATTGCGGTATTTGTGCAATACGCAACCGGACTTGGCATTTAGTGTCGGTATTGCGAGTAGATTCATGGAGAGACCTAAGGTATCTCATATGGCAGCTGTCAAGAGGATCCTTAGATATGTTAAAGGGACTCTTGGTTGTGGAATTCTCTTTCCGGCATCAGATACGGGCCGAAAGTGTGATTTATTTGGTTTCACCGATTCCAATTGGTGTGGTGATAAAGATGATAGAAAGTCAACAGCTGGATACATCTTTATGCTAGGTAGAACTCCAATCTCTTGGTGTTCGAAAAAGGAACCGGTGGTAGCACTCTCATCTTGTGATGCCGAGTATATTGCGGCATCGTTGTGTGCTTGCCAAGCCATGTGGCTTATGAATCTATTGAAGGAGCTTAATAATAGTAAGGGTGAGGCTATTACTCTCCTTGTTGATAATGTTTCAGCGATTAACCTTGCGAAGAACCCGATTTCACATGGAAGAAGCAAGCATATAGAGATGCGGTTTCATTATTTGAGGGAGTTAGTGAGCGATGGAAAGTTACGATTAGGATATTGTCGAAGCGAAGATCAAGTAGCTGATTTGTTGACCAAGGGGGTGACAAATGAAGTGTTCAAGAGACTGAGAATGAAGCTGAGCATGCTTGACTTGGACCAACTGAAGTGAGGTGGTGTGTTGAAACTGCTGTTTTTACCACTTCAGTTGGCGTAACTGGTTACGCCTGTTACCGTAACCGGTTACGAACCCGTGAAACAGAGTCACTGTAGGTGTTGCGTTTGCGTAACCGGTTACGCTGTTTGCCGTAACCGGTTACACTGAAGCCCAACTGTTTTTCTGTTTTGTTTTTGGGTGTTTTAATTCATTCCAATCATTTTGTAACATGTACTATATAAGGAGCTCACTACTCCTATTTTGTGGTTAATGCCAATTCACCATCTCACCCTGAATTACTCTCTCTCTCTCTCTCTCTCTCTCTCTCTCTCTCTCTCTCTCTCTCTCTCTCTTATCTTTCTTCTCAATTCTCTAATCTTCATCTTCTTCAATTCATCATTTTCTCCATTAAAGAAACCTTAATTTGATTTATATGTTCCAACACACTTTACACATACACATAAAATCGATTATCGAAAATATATATTTTTGTATCGGTCGCACATTATCATTATAAATAGTAAATGAATATAATATAATGATTTTTAAAATGTATATAAAATATAAAAAGAATAACAAATGTGTCAAATTGTAATAGTTGTTAGGATATGTACATAGAAATTATGTTGAAAAAATATGAATATATGATGTAGCACACTTCACACATACATATATAAAATTGATTATCTACCCGTGCGTTTGCATGTCGCGCAATATTGTTATAAATAGTAAATAAACATGGTATAACGATGGTTTAGAAATGTATATGAAAGATATACAAATTAAGTAGTGTCGATCTGTCGAAAATGTATATTTTAGTAGTAAAATAAAAGAAATAATAAAGTAGTCATTCATCTGTGCATTTCCACGGGTCGCCAAATATCGTTATAAAAAGTAAATAAATATAATATAGTGATGGTTATATATATATATATATATATATATATATATATATATATATATATATATATATATATATATATATATATATATATATATATATATTTTGTACTTTCATAAAAGATTTAGATTTGTGTATTCACCGATCAAATATTTCAATTTTGAGTAAAAAAAATCGAAAGTCATAATAATTAGTTTACCAAATAATAATTAATAACTTTTCACTACAAAATTTAATAATCTACTTGATTTGATTTTATTGTTATTAAAGATGATATTATTTTTATTAAGAAAAAATGATAATGAAAAGAATAAGGCGTTAAAGGGGAGAATTGAATATGTAGTCCTAACGATTTTATTGAGTTTTTTCAATTATTTTTAACAAAACCATGAATAAATTATATGTTTGTAATTGTCATTAATATATAAAATATTTTAAAAAAGAACATCATAAATAAATAAAATTAATATTTTTTCAATTTTAATTTAATGAGACTAAAATATTTTATATGTTAATAAAATTGT